>NC_139991.1:64318961-64406461 GCF_964263955.1 Coregonus lavaretus
CTCTCCTTGAAAAAGGAGATACGTGCATACACAAAAAAAATGTATGCACGCATGACTGTAAGTCGCTTTGGATAAAAGCGTCTGCTAAATGGCATATTATATTTATATTATATTATAAAAAGAGCCAGGTGTTGTGACATCCTCCTAACACTGACCCCTGACATTTCTACCTCTTCAGTGTGTCTGTGTGTAACAAACCAGATTTTGGCCCCTGACCAGACACTAGGACTGGCCCTGAGGAGACTAGCTGACGTGAACAATGAAGCGCACACAGTAGAGAACAAAACCGTAAAAACCAGAAGGAACACTAGTTTTGACATCTGGTCATGTGCCAGAAATATTTTCAAATGTGAAGGTCCAGAGAGGTCAAGTGTGAAAAAATCTGGTTCCTCTCACATGACAACACCCATGTCAACCGTACCTGAACAGGTAAATCTTGATTTCACCATACTATTTGGTAATTAGAAAATGTACGAGCTCATTGTCTTAGCACATTGGCCACTTAGGTGTGGTTGTAAGATTGTTCTCAGGAACACCCAGCTATATACTCAGTTATGCGTTAGAGAATGATTCATGGCTCCTGAGAAAAGGATGCAAGGTGGAATGATGACAACGTAACACAGCTGTCAAGACAAGCACAGCGAAAGTCCTCAGTCTAGGAAACAAACAGCTTTTACCCCCAAGCCATAAGACTGCTAAATAGTTAGTTAAATAGTTAACCAAATAGCTACCCGGACTATCTGCATTGACCCTTTTTGCATTTACTTTTTTGTCTCATCACATACGCTGCTGCTACTGTTACTTATCCGTCACTTTATTCCTAGTTATGTGTCACGGTTCAGACAGACGACCAGAGGACCACAATTGCGTCACACCAGAAAGTTTATTAAAACTTAAGGGAAAAGGGAAGTAGGGAGTGAGTGAAGGCTCCAGGGGTTACTGGGAATAACAGGGATTCCGTCCAATGTGCTGGGTCTGTGCCCCCCCCAGTGGCAGCGATGCGTCCTATGACGCCGGTGGTTGGTGGTCCAGAAGTCCTGGGGGGGGGGGAAACACAGACACAACGGGGCGGATGAAACAAGGCAGAAGTACAGTTCAAGGGAAATCCAAATACGTTGTAGCAAGGCAGAAGGCTGGTCAGAGTTACCGGGATCGAAGAGTAGTCAGGAGTCGTAATGGCAGAAAGCAGGTCTGGTTTTCCTGGGGCAGAAGAGTATCCAAGAATCAGGCAGGTCCGGGGTCACAAAACAAGGGTGAGCCAGAAGCGCGAGCAAACAGGTTCCGGGTGTGAGCTTTGCAGACGATCTGACAAAGGAGAGCTGAAAGACAGGGCTTTAAATACTGGGAGAGGTTAGTGGGTAATGCAGCGCAGCTGGCAGAGTAATTAGAGCCGAGCAGAGCAGGGACAGGTGGAGCTAGTTAGGCTGAGTAGAGAGAGAGTGGTGAGCAGAGTGGAAGATAGTGGAAACAAATTAAGGTGGTAACCCGGTGGAGTGAGAGGGCTCATGACAGAACCCCCCCCCCAAGGGACGGCCCCAGAAGTCCCAAGAGCAACACCACGCCGGGCGGGAGGAGGGGAGCCGGAGGAGGGCTAGAACTCCTCCGAACGGTCCGAGTGAACGTCCTCATCCTCGGAGGAAGCCGGAGGGCCGTGGTCGGGAGATGGGACAGGTCCCGAGACAGGATCAGGCACAGGACAGGAAGCCGAGCGGGCAGGACGGTTAGGGACCCCTCTGGGGCGGCCCCTACGGATTGCAGGTTGATCAGGATGCCGTTGGTGGAAGGCGGTGATGAGAGTCCTATCCACAATCCGACTAGCTGGCACCCAGGTCCTTTCCTCAGGTCCATAGCCCTCCCAGTCAATGAGGTACTGGAGACCCCTACCCCTCCGTCTGGACCGAAGCAGGCGGCGGACGGTGTAAACCAGACCACCATCGACGAGCTGTGGAGGAGGAGGACAAGGCGCAGCAGGGACCAGCGGACTCTCATGAATGGGCTTAATCTTAGACACATGGAAAGTGGGGTGCACCCTCATGGAATTAGGCAGTTGGAGCCGGACAGCAGTTGGGCTAATCACTCTTATGATAGGGAATGGGCCAATGAACCGAGGTGCCAGCTTTTGCGACTCCACCCTGAGTGGCAGGTTCTTCGATGACAACCACACCCTTTGACCAACATGGTAGGTGGGAGCAGGAATTCTCCGACGGTTGGCCCCGGTAGTGTAGCTGGCAACGGATCTGAGGAGTGTGGCTCGGGCTTGTGACCAGGTGCGGCGACATCGACGGGCAAAAGCAAGTGCAGATGGGCAAGTAACCTCCCCTTCCTGGCTGGCAAATAGAGGAGGCTGGTATCCATAAACACATTGGAAAGGGGACATACCGATGGCAGAGCAGGTCAGAGAATTGTGTGCGTACTCCACCCATGTCAATTGCTGCGACCAGGAGTGGGGGTTGCGTGAAGTCATGCATCGCAGTGCCTTCTCGAGCTCCTGATTTGCCCGCTCTGACTGCCCATTGGATTGGGGATGGAATCCGGAAGTCAGACTGACTGTGGCTCCCAGCAGGTGACAGAACTCCTTCCAAAAAGCGGAGGAGAATTGTGGACCACGGTCAGAAACTACATCCTTTGGCAGTCCGTGGATCCGGAAGACGTGTTCCAGGACCACCTGGGCGGTCTCCTTGGCGGTTGGGAGCTTGGGGAGGGGAATGAAGTGTGCCATCTTGCTGAATCGGTCAACTATGGTGAGAATGACGGTCATGCCACTTGAAGGGGGCAGCCCCGTGACAAAGTCAAGGGCGATGTGAGACCAGGGACGTCTGGGCACAGGCAGGGGCTGCAGCAATCCGGCTGGGGGCTGGCAGGACGACTTGTGTTGGTTGCAGATGGGGCAGGCTTGGACGAATTCCCGTACATCCTTTCTCAGAGAGGGCCACCAGAACCTCTGGGCGAGCAGGTTGTAAGTGCGGGTGGAGCCAGGGTGACAAGCTAGGCGGGAGTCATGTCCCCACTGAACGACCTGGGACCTCAGGTTTTCGGGGACAAAAAGGCGGTCAGCTGGGCAAGTGCTGGGACCTGGCTGGTTACGGAGAGCTTCCAGCACCTGTTCCTCAACAGCCCAGGTCAGAGCTGCTACGATGCAGGGACTTGGCAGAATCGACACAGGATCCTTGGAGGGGTTGTCATCCTTCTGGAATTGACGGGAGAGGGCGTCTGGCTTGGTGTTGCGTGATCCAGGCCGGTATGACAGAGTGAAATTAAACCTGGTGAAGAACAGGGCCCAGCGGGACTGCCTGGAGTTCAACCGTTTGGCCGTGCGGATGTACTCCAAGTTCTTATGATCGGTCCAAACGAGAAATGGAATGGTGGACCCCTCCAGCCAGTGACGCCACTCCTCCAAGGCAAGCTTCACAGCCAGCAGCTCTCGGTTCCCTATGTCGTAATTGCACTCAGAGGGGGACAACCGACGTGAGAAAAAGGCACAGGGATGGAGCTTCCTATCCTCCGCAGCCCACTGAGAAATCACAGCACCAACTCCCACATCCGAGGCGTCCACCTCCACAATGAATTGCCGGTCCACATCAGGCATCTGGAGGATGGGAGCGGAGGTGAACCTTACCTTGAGGGTACTGAAGGCCTTGTCGGCTGCTGGGGTCCAGGTGAAGGGTTGCTTGGTGCTGGTTAGAGCAGTGAGAGGGGCCGCAACGGTACTGTAGTTCCGGATAAACTTTCTATAGAAGTTAGCAAACCCCAGAAACTGTTGCAGCTTCTTTCTGTTCTCCGGAACTGGCCATGAAGTGACTGCTGATACTTTGGCAGGATCCATTTGGATACTTCCCTCTGCCACTATGTACCCCAGGAAGGCCACTGTCTTGACGTGAAACTCACATTTCTCTGCCTTGGCGTAGAGGGAATTCTCCAGAAGACGATGAAGGACTTGCTGGACATGGCGGGTGTGTTCAGACAGGTTTCTGGAGTAGATTAAGATGTCATCCAGGTAAACGAAGACAAACTTGTTTAACATGTCCCGCAGTACATCATTCACTAGAGCCTGGAACACAGCAGGAGCATTGGTGAGGCCAAAAGGCATAACCAGATACTCGTAGTGGCCTGTTGGTGTATTGAATGCGGTCTTCCATTCATCTCCCTCCCGGATCCGCACTAGGTGGTAAGCGTTTCTGAGATCCAACTTGGTAAAAACAGTGGCTCCCTGGAGCAACTCAAAAGCAGAGGTGAGCAGAGGCAGAGGGTAACGGTTTTTCACTGTGATGTCGTTGAGTCCCCTGTAGTCGATGCAGGGGCGAAGAGATCCGTCCCTCTTCCCCACAAAGAAGAAGCCAGCACCAGCAGGAGATGAAGATGAACGGATTAATCCTGCGGACAGAGAGTCATTGATGTAGTCCTCCATGGACTTTCTTTCAGGAGCAGACAACGAATAAAGACGGCCCTTTGGAGGGGCTGTTCCAGGGAGGAGGTCGATGGCACAGTCGTACGGTCGGTGAGGGGGCAGAGATGTGGCTCTTGCTTTGTTAAACACTTCTCTGAGACCATGGTAGCATTCTGGGACATTGGAGAGGTCAGGAGCGGAGTTAGTAGGTACTGGCCGAGGGGGTAGTGCGGCAGCAAGCAGGCAGGTTCGGTGGCAGTCCTCTCCCCACTCCCTGATCACCCCGGTCACCCAGTCGAGCTGAGGGTTGTGCCGGCGGAGCCATGGGTAACCCAGGATGAGGGGTTGGCCTGGAGAGGGGAGCAGGTGAAACTGGATAGTTTCTTGATGGTTTCCGGACAGACCCATCGAGACCGGGGCCGTGACATGAGTGACCGATCCGAGTAAGTGTCCGTCCAGTGCCCGGGCAGGAATAGGAGGTGTCAAACGGAGGTTCTCCAGTCCCAGTTGGCGTGCCAGCTTGATGTCCATTATGTTGGCTTCGGCGCCAGAATCCACCAGAGCAGCCAGGGTGTGAGTTGAGTCAGAGAGGCGGAGGTGAACTTGCAGCAGGGGTTTGCGGTCGGAGGACTGGATGGTCATTGAGCTCAACCGGACTCCCCCTATGCCCGGTGAGCTTCGGCTTTTAAAGGGCAGGTTACCACACGATGTCCATCACCTCCACAATAGAGGCAGAGGTTTGAGGTGAAGCGGCGCTGGCGCTCTGCAGGAGTGAGAGAGGCTCGCCCAATCTCCATAGGCTCAGACTGATCAAGCTGACTTGGGTGAGTGGCAGTAGATGACAGGAGCCCAGTCGGATCTCTCCGAATGCCGGTAGTTGGTGGACCTTGGCGCCCCCTCTCACGACGACGGGTCTGTATCCTTCTGTCGATCCGGACAGTCAGTGCGATGGCTTCATCAAGAGTGGAAGGCAGTTCATGGGAGACCAACTCGTCCTTGATATAGTCAGCCAAGCTATGGAAGAACGCGTCCACCAACGATGGTGTGTTCCAAGAACTTCGTCTTGCCAGGGTTCGGAAGTCGATGGAATGGTCTGCGACTGTACGTCTGCCTTGTCGAATACTGAACAGTTCACGAGACGCCTCTGCGGTTGGTGAATCCAGGTCAAACACCTTCAGCATCTCCTCAGCAAACAGGTCGAAGGTTGCACATGCGGGGGTTTGACGTTCGAACTCTGCTGTTCCCCAGAGTCGAGCTCGGCCCGTCAGGTGAGTGATGGCATACCCAACTTTAGCCCCCTCCGTGGCGAAGGTCCTTGGCTGCAAGGAGAACTGAAGTCGGCAGCTAGTCAGGAATGGCCGGACCTGGGTAGAATCGCCGTTGAACCGCTCGGGGTTTCCAATCTTGGGTTCCGGAGCAGCGGCTGCAATGACCGGGGCAGGTAACTCGGGGGCAGGGCTGGTGGGCAGACTGCCTGGAAACGGGCCGGTGGGCGGAGTGGCTGGGGTAAGGTTGGTGAGGAGTTGGATGATCATGGCGAGTTGTTGTTGCTGCTGCTGGAACTGCTGCTGGTGCTGCTGGAACTGCTGATGCTGTTGGTGGCCGACCTGAAGCAGAGAGGTGATGTCGCCGCTCATGCGGGCTAGCTCTCTCTCAGTGTGTTCCAGGCGTAGCATGGCGGTGGGTTGCTCAGGTTCGTCGGTTTCCATGTCGGGGGAAGTGTGCGCTGAGTCCATGATGGTCAGATCGTACTGTCACGGTTCAGACAGACGACCAGAGGACCACAATTGCGTCACACCAGAAAGTTTATTAAAACTTAAGGGAAAAGGGAAGTAGGGAGTGAGTGAAGGCTCCAGGGGTTACTGGGAATAACAGGGATTCCGTCCAATGTGCTGGGTCTGTGCCCCCCCCAGTGGCAGCGATGCGTCCTATGACGCCGGTGGTTGGTGGTCCAGAAGTCCTGGGGGGGGGGGAAACACAGACACAACGGGGCGGATGAAACAAGGCAGAAGTACAGTTCAAGGGAAATCCAAATACGTTGTAGCAAGGCAGAAGGCTGGTCAGAGTTACCGGGATCGAAGAGTAGTCAGGAGTCGTAATGGCAGAAAGCAGGTCTGGTTTTCCTGGGGCAGAAGAGTATCCAAGAATCAGGCAGGTCCGGGGTCACAAAACAAGGGTGAGCCAGAAGCGCGAGCAAACAGGTTCCGGGTGTGAGCTTTGCAGACGATCTGACAAAGGAGAGCTGAAAGACAGGGCTTTAAATACTGGGAGAGGTTAGTGGGTAATGCAGCGCAGCTGGCAGAGTAATTAGAGCCGAGCAGAGCAGGGACAGGTGGAGCTAGTTAGGCTGAGTAGAGAGAGAGTGGTGAGCAGAGTGGAAGATAGTGGAAACAAATTAAGGTGGTAACCCGGTGGAGTGAGAGGGCTCATGACAGTTATGTACATATCTACCTCATACCCCTGCACATCCACTCGGTACTGGTACAACAATGTACCCTATGTACACTGAACAAAAATATAAATGATTTCTCTCAAATGTTGTGCACTAATTTGTTTACATCCCTGTTAGTGAGCATTTCTCCATTGCCAAGATAATCCATCCACATGACAGGTGTAGCATATCAAGAAGGTGATTAAACAGCATGATCATTGCCCAGGTTCACCTTGTGCTGGGTACAATAAAAGGCCACTTTAAAATGTGCAGTATTGTCACACAACACAATGCCACAGATGTCTCATGTTTAGAGGGAGCGTGCAATTGGCATGCTGACTACAGGAATGTCCACCAGAGCTGTTGTCAGAGAATTGAATGTTCATTTCTCTACCATAAGCTGCCTCCAATGTTGTTTTAGAGAATTTGGCAGTACGTCCAACCAGCCTCACAACCGCAGACCACGTGTAAACACGCCAGCCCAGGACCTCCACATCTGGCTTCTTCACCTGCAGGATCGTGCTGAGGAGTTTTTCTGTCTGTAATAAAGCCCTTTTGTGGGAAAAACTAATTCTGATTGGCTGGGCCTGGCTCCCCAGTGGGTGAGCCTGGCTGGCAAGTGGGTGGGCCTATGCCCTCCCAGGCCCACCCATGGCTGCACCCCTGCACGGTAATGTGAAATCCATAGATTAGGGCCTAATGAATTTATTTCAATTGACTGATTTCCTTATATGAACTGTAACTACTTATAATCTTTGAAAGTGTTGCATGTTGTGTTTATATTTTTGTTCAGCCAAGTTTTTGTTACTCATTGTGTATTTATTATAACTTTTATTATTGCATGTTTTACTTTTCTATTATTGTTCTATTGTCTTTCTCTCTGTATTGTTGGTCAGGGCCTGTAAGTCAGAATTTCACTGTTAGTCTACACCTGTTGTTTACGAAGCATGTGATTAATAAAATACGATTTATTTTTTATTTTTGTAGACAGTGTAACCTATTAAAACTATGGCTTAACTGTTTGTCTTCCTCATAAGTGCTCTATTATCGTCACTTTTTACAACATTTTATAAGATAGCTGGTATGGAAATATTATGTATTTTATGGTTGTGGAAACGTTATCTGTTGTATGTTATTAAGGAGCAGGTTTCAATAGAATATGGTACATATTTTCCGACAGAACAACTACACAAATCAAACAATCATCTAACATTTCACTCTCCTCCTCCACCACCTCCACCTCAACCACCTCCACCTCCTCATCCTCCTCCCCTCCTCCTCCTCCCCTCCTCCTCCTCCTCCTCCCCTCCTCCTCCTCTCCCTATCTAAATAAAACAATCATTATCATCTAGCACCACCCTCCCTCTCCTCCTCCTCCTCCTCTTTCCTCTCCAGTGAACTAGAGAGTGTGGAAAAGAACCTTCTCACGCCAGGTCAATCCAGGTCACCAACAGGATATCATTTCATAGGAGGAAGTGAAACAGCTCTCAGATAATCAACAATACACACAATGCCTTATCAACACTCTCACTTCAGTCTCAAACATGGATCCTTATCCAGGCTAACACAACCAATGGCCTTCTCTAACAATACATTAGGAACTGACACTTCAGAACATTTTTGTTATTGTATTGCATTCGTCATAAAGGGATGAACAAAAACCTGGCTGAACCTAAGTGCCCAGAAGGAACAGCTCAGGGTGTCAGTGGCAAATAACTGCAGAGGTATGGAAGAAACCTTGAGAGGAACTAGACTCTAGAGAGAGAGGGAGCCCAACCTCAGCAGTAGTCTACACTTCGTTATACAGGTGTGATTATGTATATATAAGGCATTGTATCATCATCATCATCATCCTTCTATAGACGCAGTCAGCTGAACTATGCCAATTTCATATTGACATACAACTGCTTCAATTTTGAGTGGGACCAGAAAGCTATGCAGAAAGCCAGTAGTTCAGCATCTTCATCTTCTTCCTCGATCCTCTGCTCTGCCCAACAACTTTTAGACGTGTTAGATAATACTGACTTATTTTCAAGAATCCCTTCATCAATGTTGACAAAGAGACATAGCCTACGTGTAGGCTACATTTCACAATTGTCTGGATATATTGTAGATGTAAAGCGCTACATTGTGTTCACGGATTTGACATTACCTGAGTCGTCTGCAATCTGCAGTTAGACCTTGCTTCCTGTGTACAACGTTGAGCGACACTTTCCAACGTCCTTTCTCCTAAAAGTCTGATGGTTTAGTCATTTCTCCAATAAGCAATGTTTTTTTTTACGATCAATAAAACGACACTTTGCGAATCTATTCTGTGAAGTCTTCCGTTCGGTAAGAAGAACGTAGTCAAACTTTCTTTTAGAGAAGTGGGTTTTCCAAAGCACCGCTGCCAGCCTTCTTTCTGTCAGTCCTCTCCTCCACCCAGCGCGATGGTCCAGCCCCTCCTCTATCCGTGAAGCGGCATGTCTCCCCTCTCCGGTTCACATCGAGAGCCACAATAACACCATCACGTGTCCACAGACCTGGATGAGATGGGAGAAATTACGCCACGTGATTGAAGCCTTTTCATACACAGGTGAGGTTGTGGTGAGTGGGAGTCTGTTTGCCATGTACATAGAATAGAATAGAAGAATAGAAGAGTATAATAGAATAGAATAGGTTCCCTTATCGCTGCCTTCTGAAGAGACTATAGTCTTTTGAAAATGTTAAAACTGTTCCCAAAATCGGTTGTTTTGTTACAGTAGCCTATTGCATGGTAGAATGGTAGCCTAATTACAAAGTAATAACATATGAATTCATCTGTATGGAACAGTTTATTTCAATGGGGAGCTGGATGTGTATGCCATCCAAAACACTAAATATGCATGGGTAGTAAGTGTTGCACTTTCAATTGCGCTGCTTGCCCTTTCATAGGGTCCACCATAAGTGACCAGTCTTGGAGCTTCCAACCCCCAACCTTAGTGAAAACAGATATCTTGCTGTTCTCCACTAACTTGTTGCTGCACTCATGTATACAAGGTCAAACTCATACTAGTGCCCATAGCAACAGGGGAGGAAATGAAAGGGAGACCAAATGGAGTGCCCGCCCTTCCTGCCTTTTAGCCATTAACTCACATTGAGCAAATATGGAGTGGAGAATCTCTTTAGTTTAGGCTACAGCTCATAGGCAGCAGCAACAGCAGTAGCAGTAAAACCGTAAATAAATATAAGCTTATGAGTAGGCATATAATGCTTATGAGTAGGCCTATAACTGGGGAAACAGTTGAATACCAGGCAGAGACCACTGCAGTTGTACCATTGAGGACAGATTGTAACCCAAATTGGCTGCAGCAATTATTCAGCTGAGTTAATGGAGAAATGTGTGAAATGTAGGCCAGAGGACTCAGCCCCTCGGATGGCAATACCAAAGATGGTGGATAAATGAAGATAGTTCACTCAGGCAGTGTACCATTGAAGAGAAAAAACACCAATGCAACAGCAGCTGGGTCTGGTCTACTTAGTTTATTGACTTTCATTGAACCAGAAAAAAACAGTGAGTGGGGTGTCTCGCTTCCTCTTCCGTCTCTGACAACACTTAATTCATCAAGGTGATTAGACTCAACAAGGTATGCCATCTGCAGGCAACATGACTCATATACTACCTGTAGAATAATTGCATTGGAATGTTCATTTTTTTACATTTACATTTACATTTTAGTCATTTAGCAGACGCTCTTATCCAGAGCGACTTACACTGTATAATACATTGTTTTCTCTTATACCAAGTATCTGAAAGATGAACTTTTTAAATACTTTCGTTTAAAGACAATAAAAATACACTTTCATGTGCTGTTACTACAATCAGACTTGCCAACTCATTGTATGAGTCACGTTCAATAGCAACAAGTTCAGTTCAGTTACTCATCATGAACTCGATTGAAGTGCCTGTATGTCAGATTGGTCTATACTGCCCCCATGTGTTCATTAGATTACATCGCATACTGGGATCAAATGATAAGATTGGGGTACATGACCCCTAGCTGCAGATATACCCCCATTTACCCAACACCGATACAACCTTGAGTAAAGACCTTGGGTAAAAACTGAAACTTAGATCAGTTTAACTTAATCTTACATCCATTGACATGTTTTATGTTATCCACATGTATTTGTCATACACTATTTAAAAAACCCAGTGGTTTTCTATTAGCCTGGGTCGCAGTCTGTCTGCGTCAGCAACATTTTGGTTTGGTTGACACATCCAATTGTTGTTATAAAGTCAAGAATGTATGATGATGTATTTCAATTCTGATTAAATTTACTCATATAGTTTACATGTTGAAAGACATCACAATAAATTGTGGTTGTGGCATCTTCCAGACACATACATGAGTATGCACTAATAATCCGATTTAACATCATTCAGTCTGGTAGAGGGTTGCGGTTAACTCAGAATCATTCAGTCTGGTAGAGGGTTGCGGTTAACTCAGCATCATTCAGTCTGGTAGAGGGTTGTGGTTAACTCGGCATCATTCAGTCTGGTAGAGGGTTGTGGTTAACTCGGCATCCTTCTTTCAATAGCTAAGCGGCAGGTAGCCTAGAGGTTAAGAGTGTTGGGCCAGTAAACGAAAGGTTGCTGGTTTGAATCCCAGAGCCAACTAGGTGAAAAATCTGCCACTGTGCCCTTGATCAAGGCACTTAACCCTAATTGCTCTGGATAAGCGTGTCTGCTAAATGACTCAAATGTTAGCTGAGTTAACAGTCAAGTCAGTTGGCTTTCCTGTAGAAGGCGTGAGGTGTATGAGTTATGGTCACAGCAAGAGGGCAGACTTATCATGTGACTGTCCATCGCATGCTGGGGGAACAAGGCGACTCAGGCTGGAGTTGCGTGTGATAACTGACATAGATATTAGAGCGAGGCGATTTGCTCCATGCTATTGACCTGGAAGCTTTTTATCCTGGTGTCCCTACTGCGGCAGTGGCAGGCCACAACCCCTGATCTCCCTCATTAGAGACTCTGAAAACAAACAGACAACTAAACAAAAGAGGATCCTGGGACAAAACCCCCTCTCTCTCTCTCTTTTTGCCGTGGCTGGTTGTGTTGCATGAAATCACGTCATGGGCTACGGTCGTCCAGCACCAAACAGCAGGAGGCAGAGGACCAGGCACGGGAGGCACAAAGGACCCACAAGGACCCAGGCACTGTGAACAGGACTGCTGGCAACAAGGCCCCAGAGAATACTGTTCATGAGGGCCTATAGACTAGAAGAAGCATGCGTGCCATCCAGCAGCATGGCATGGTCTATGACTATGTTCCTGCCTGGTCACTCCCTTGTTACTCACCCACCCTACCCCAGCTCCCTCTCGTAGGCTAAAAGCCCCTCTACTTTTGACATGCACAATATGCCTAGGCTGAATAGTGTTCTTCACTTTTAAAATGAGGTGTGAGGCCTCAAGTGAAACTACAACGATACATAATTGTGAGTGCATTGTTATAATATTTGCTTTATTTGTGTGTAAGCATGCAGAAAGAGAAATTATGCACACACAGCAAACAGGTTAGAGGTTACTTAGTGTATGTCAATAGTGGAGATTATGGGCCTAATGAACTACATAAATACTCCAGGGGCTTGAAAACTGTTTTCATCCAGCAAAGGAGCAGAGCCTAATTACGTAGTAGGAAATCTCCACTTTGCAGCAGATTTGCAGATGCACAGTCACCTAAAAAATAAACAAACATTGAAAGCCAAGGCCACATAAGAAAGTGAAGTCAACCAACACACAATAGAAGGTGAAACGGATCTACAGTGGGGGAAAAAATTATTTAGTCAGCCACCAATTGTGCAAGTTCTCCCACTTAAAAAGATGAGAGAGGCCTGTAATTTTCATCATAGGTACACATCAACTATGACAGACAAAATGAGAAAAAAAATCCAGATAATCACATTGTAAGATTTTTAATGAATTTATTTGCAAATTATGGTGGAAAATAAGTTTTTGGTCAATAACAAAAGTTTCTCAATACTTTGTTATATATCCTTTGTTGGCAATGACACAGGTCAAACGTTTTCTGTAAGTCTTCACAAGGTTTTCACACACTGTTGCTGGTATTTTGGCCCATTGCTCCATGCAGATCTCCTCTAGAGCAGTGATGTTTTGGGGCTGTCGCTGGGCAACACGGACTTTCAACTCCCTCCAAAGATTTTCTATGGGGTTGAGATCTGGAGACTGGCTAGGCCACTCCAGGACCTTGAAATGCTTCTTACGAAGCCACTCCTTCGTTGTGTTTGGGATCATTGTCATGCTGAAAGACCCAGCCACGTTTCATCTTCAATGCCCTTGCTGATGGAAGGAGGTTTTCACTCAAAATCTCACGATACATGGCCCCATTCATTCTTTCCTTTACACGGATCAGTCGTCCTGGTCCCTTTGCAGAAAAACAGCCCCAAAGCATGATGTTTCCACCCCCATGCTTCACAGTAGGTATGGTGTTCTTTGGATGCAACTCAGCATTCTTTGTCCTCCAAACACGACGAGTTGAGTTTTTACCAAAAAGTTATATTTTGGTTTCATCTGACCATATGACATTCTCCCAATCCTCTTCTGGATCATCCAAATGCACTCTAGCAAACTTCAGACGGGCCTGGACATGTACTGGCTTAAGCAGGGGGACACGTCTGCACTGCAGGATTTGAGTCCCTGGCGGCGTAGTGTGTTACTGATGGTAGGCTTTGTTACTTTGGTCCCAGCTCTCTGCAGGTCATTCACTAGGTCCCCCCGTGTGGTTCTGGGATTTTTGCTCACCGTTCTTGTGATCATTTTGACCCCACGGGGTGAGATCTTGTGTGGAGCCCCAGATCGAGGCAGATTATCAGTGGTCTTGTATGTCTTCCATTTCCTAATAATTGCTCCCACAGTTGATTTCTTCAAACCAAGCTGCTTACCTATTGCAGATTCAGTCTTCCCAGCCTGGTGCAGGTCTACAATTTTGTTTCTGGTGTCCTTTGACAGCTCTTTGGTCTTGGCAATAGTGGAGTTTGGAGTGTGACTGTTTGAGGTTGTGGACAGGTGTCTTTTATACTGATAACAAGTTCAAACAGGTGCCATTAATACAGGTAACGAGTGGAGGACAGAGGAGCCTCTTAAAGAAGAAGTTACAGGTCTGTGAGAGCCAGAAATCTTGCTTGTTTGTAGGTGACCAAATACTTATTTTCCACCATAATTTGCAAATAAATTCATTAAAAATCCTACAATGTGATTTTCTGGATTTTTTTTTCTCAATTTGTCTGTCATAGTTGACATGTACCTATGATGAAAATGACAGGCCTCTCTCATCTTTTTAAGTGGGAGAACTTGCACAATTGGTGGCTGACTAAATACTTTTTTTCCCCACTGTATTAAATCTACCACGCCACAGTCATGGCTTACTTTCCTAGAGGGGCATCTTCTGGTAAAGAGGAAATTATGTAGCCTAATGAATGTGACATTGACTATTTAATATGTCTTATGATTTGCATACAGTTAGTTTCAGGAAGGTGTAATACCCAGAAATTGTTGTGACAAAATACCTGACTAGAATGGGTTGCTGTTCACAAACTATTCAGTCAACTTTCAAATCAAATCAAATCAAATCAAATTTTATTGGTCACATGCGCCGAATACAACAGGTGCAGACATTACAGTGAAATGCTTACTTACAGCCCTTAACCAACAGTGCATTTATTTTAAACAAAAAAGTAAGAATAAAACAACAACAAAAAAGTGTTGAGAAAAAAAAGAGCAGAAGTAAAAAATAAAGTGACAGTAGGGAGGCTATATATACAATAGAATAAAGTGACAGTAGGGAGGCTATATATACAGGGGGGTACCGTTGCATAGTCAATGTGCGGGGGCACCGGCCAGTTGAGGCAGTTGAGGCAATATGTACATGTGGGTAGAGTTAAAGTGACTATGCATAAATTTGCACAAATTTGCACAAACTTTGCACAAACTTGAATGACTCAATGGTCAATTAAAATACAAACTATTCACCATGACCATAAAACAAATCTGTATTACTCAGACATAAACAACCCAAAGAAAGAAAGCTGTGATAAGATATATGTTGATAGTAGCTTGATTTAGCTTTTGATCCTTTGTATCAAATCAGATTTCCACAGACAGAGAAATCCAATAATACCTATTGCCTAGGCCTAATGATCCCTGACCAAAACGAATAACCGTGTCCTGCAAAAATAATGTTATTACATTATTAATCCATTTTATGAGCTAAGTGAGCGGTATTTTAAGTGCCCTAGCCACATACAGTGCCTTCGGAAAGTATTCAGACCCCTTGCCTTTTTACACAATTTGTTACGTTACAGCCTTATTCTAAAATTGATATATATATTTTTTTATAATCCTCATCAATCTACACACAATACCCCATAATGACAAAGTGAAAAGAGGTTTTCAGACATAAAAAACTGAAATATAACATTTACATAAGTATTCAGACCCTTTGCTATGAGACTCGAAATTGAGCTCCGGTGCATTCTGTTTCCATTGATCATCCTTGAGATGTTTCTACAACGTGATTGGAGTCCACCTGTGGTAAATTCAATTGAGTGGGCATGATTTGGAAAGGCACACACCTGTCTATATAAGGTCCCACAGTTGACAGTGCATGTCAGAGCAAAAACCAAGCCATGAGGTTGAAGGAATTGTCTGTATAGCTCCGAGACAGGATTGTGTCGAGGCACAGATCTGGGGAAGGGAACCAAAAAATTCTGCAGCATTGAAGGTCCTCAAGAACACAGTGGCCTCCATCATTCTTAAATGGAAGAAGTTTGGAACCACCAAGACTCTTCCTAGAGCTGGCCGCCCGGCCAAACTGAGCAATCGGGGGAGAAGGGCCTTGGTCAGGGAGGTGACCAAGAACCTAATGGTCACTCTGACAGAGCTCCAGAGTTGCTCTGTGGTGATGGGAGAACCTTCCAGAAGGACAACCATCTCTGCAGCACTCCACCAATCAGGCCTTTATGGTAGAGTGGCCAGACGGAAGCCACTCCTCAGTAATAGGCACATGACAGCCCGCTCTGAGTTTGCCAAAAGGCACCTAAAGACTCTCAGACCATGAGAAACAAGATTCTCTGGTCTGATTAAACCAAGATTGAACTCTTTGGCCTGAATGACAAGCGTCACGTCTGGAGGAAACCTGGCACCATCCCTACGGTGAAGCATGGTGGTGGTAGCACCATGCTGTGGGGATGTTTTTCAGCGGCAGGGACTGGGAGACTAGTCAGGATCGAGGTAAAGATGAACGGAGCAAAGAGCATAGAGAGATCATTGATGAAAACCTGCTTGAGAGTGCTCAGGAACTCAGACTGGGACGAAGGTTCACCTTCCAACAGGACAACAACCCTAAGCACACAGCCAAGACAACGCAAGAGTGGCTTCGGGAAAAGTCTCTAGCATTTGACCAAACTGTGATCTCTATTCTCACAGCAGTGTAACCAGAGTGAGTGTAGCCCAATCTATTATTCTACATTTCGTAATAAAAGGGAATTAAACAAACATTGCAAAATGCCACGGTAAAACTTTAATTCAACCTGACTAGGTTTATGGAGCTGACACACAGGTAAAACACAGGTCCCCAAGGCCTCAACGATTTTGATGCCTAGGCCTACATAGGGCCTTTTGGAAATATCAATATTCTACATACACAACCAGACTATGGACTAAAAAGAGATCTAATTTAGAGGCTTGTTTATTATTTTAGTGTAATTAATGAATAACTAATGAATAACTGATTAATCAATTAATTACATTACCATTAATTAAAGTTAGCTCAAATACAAAGATCTCTATATGTAAAAAAGGGATTTCATTAGAATAAATAATTTTTTTCATAATAGTATCGTTCACCCATACCTTTACAATTGAATATGCCACATATGGAGCAAAAAACATTGATCTGAAGCAACTGCTCATGCGCGAGAAACATCAAAACAAGCACAAAGACAGATTTCAAATCCTTGCAACACCGGTGAACATTACACAAATTGTGTTACTAAGTAAGAAATCATTATCTATTATTAATGTGTCTCACTTAACCTTACTACGGTTTTAGTTGTGCTTGTAATCAGTACGTTAGTTTGCTTGTAGGGGATTCTGTTGGGTCTGTTTGCTAGCTAGCTAACCATGCTAGCTAGCTAACACTAAGCCAGAAAGACTAAAGTATTTCTGACTTGGTTAGCTAGCTAGCTCTCGTTCACCCAAGAGAGAGGGCCTATCTCGGGCTAGCTAACAATAACGTTAGCTAGACCGTTCGGTTTCGTCTTTATTATTTCCTTAGAAGTATTAGCTAACTATCAGTAATGGTAAGTCAGACAGAATTTGGTAGTAGGTTCAAGAATTTAACTAAGAATTAGTTAGCTAGCGCTTTTAAAACTAGCAAGTTGCATAGACAATGCTAGTCTCAACTGATGTGGAACACAAGCCTTCGAACTTGTGTTTTTGCATGCATGTTGTTATTTAGGAATGATCCTTGTCAGCAAATAGACAGTAGTAAGTCATGTTCGGCGTAGTATATATATATATACATACAGTCAGGGAAAAAAGTATTTGATCCCCTGCTGATTTTGTACGTTTGCCCACTGACAAAGACATGATCAGTCCATAATTTTAATGGTAGGTTTATTTGAACAGTGAGAGACAGAATAACAACAAAAAAATCCAGAAAAACGCATGTCAAAAATGTTATAAATTGATTTGCATTTTAATGAGGGAAATAAGTATTTGACCCCTCTGCAAAACATGACTTAGTACTTGTAAAACCCTACGTTTCTTGTAGCTGGCCACCAGGTTTGCACACATCTCAGGAGGGATTTTGTCCCACTCCTCTTTGCAGATCTTCTCCAAGTCATTAAGGTTTCGAGGCTGACGTTTGGCAACTCGAACCTTCAGCTCCCTCCACAGATTTTCTGTGGGATTAAGGTCTGGAGACTGGCTAGGCCACTCCAGGACCTTAATGTGCTTCTTCTTGAGCCACTCCGTTGTTGCCGTGGGCGTGTGTTTTGGGTCATTGTCATGCTGGAATACCCATCCACGACCCATTTTCAATGCCCTGGCTGAGGGAAGGAGGTTCTCACCCAAGATTTGACGGTACATGGCGCCGTCCATCGTCCCTTTGATGCAGTGAAGTTGTCCTGTCCCCTTAGCAGAAAAACACCCCCAAAGCATAATGTTTCCACCTCCATGTTTGACGGTGGGGATGGTGTTCTTGGGGTCATAGGCAGCATTCCTCCTCCTCCAAACATGGCGAGATGAGTTGATGCCAAAGAGCTCGATTTTGGTCTCATCTGACCACAACACATTCAGACAGTTCTCCTCTGAATCATTCAGATGTTCATTGGCAAACTTCAGACGGGCCTGTATATGTGCTTTCTTGAGCAGGGTGACCTTGCGGGCACTGCAGGATTTCAGTCCTTCACGGCGTAGTGTGTTACCAATTGTTTTCTTGGTGACTATGGTCCCAGCTGCCTTGAGATCATTGACAATATCCTCCCGTGTAGTTCTGGGCTGATTCCTCACCATTCTCATGATCATTGCAACTCCACGAGGTGAGATCTTGCATGGAGCCCCAGGCCGAGGGAGATTGACAGTTATTTTGTGTTTCTTCCATTTGCGAATAATCGCACCAACTGTTGTCACCTTCTCACCAAGCTGCTTGGCAATGGTCTTGTAGCCCATTCCAGCCTTGTGTAGGTCTACAATCTTGTCCCTGACATCCTTGGAGAGCTCTTTGGTCTTGGCCATGGTGGAGAGTTTGGAATCTGATTGATTGATTGCTTCTGTGGACAGGTGTCTTTTCTACAGGTAACAAGCTGAGATTAGGAGCACTCCCTTTAAGAGTGTGCTCCTAATCTCAGCTCGTTACCTGTATAAAAGACACCTGGGAGCCAGAAATCTTTCTGATTGAGAGGGGGTCAAATACTTATTTCCCTCATTAAAATGCAAATCAATTTATAACATTTTTGACATGCATTTTTCTGGATTTTGTTGTTGTTATTCTGTCTCTCACTGTTCAAATAAACCTACCATTAAAATTATAGACTGATCATGTCTTTGTCAGTAGGCAAACATACAAAATCAGCAGGGGATCAAATACTTTTTTCCCTCACTGTATATATATATACAGTGGGGAGAACAAGTATTTGATACACTGCCGATTTTGCAGGTTTTCCTACTTACAAAGCATGTGGAGGTCTGTAATTTTTATCATAGGTACACTTCAACTCTGAGAGACGGAATCTAAAACAAAAATCCAGAAAATCACATTGTATGATTTTTAAGTAATTAATTTGCATTTTATTGCATGACATAAGTATTTGATCACCTACCAACCAGTAAGAATTCCGTCTCTCACAGACCTGTTAGTTTTTCTTTAAGAAGCCCTCCTGTTCTCCAATCATTACCTGTATTAACTGCACCTGTTTGAACTCGTTACCTGTATAAAAGACACCTGTCCACACACTCAATCAAACAGACTCCAACCTCTCCACAATGGCCAAGACCAGAGAGCTGTGTAAGGACATCAGGGATAAAATTGTAGACCTGCATAAGGCTGGGATGGGCTACAGGACAATAGGCAAGCAGCCTGGTGAGAAGGCAACAACTGTTGGCGCAATTATTAGAAAATGGAAGAAGTTCAAGATGATGGTCAATCACCCTCGGTCTGGGGCTCCATGCAAGATCTCACCTCGTGGGGCATCAATGATCATGAGGAAGGTGAGGGATCAGCCCAGAATTACACGGCAGGACCTGGTTAATGACCTGAAGAGAGCTGGGACCACAGTCTCAAAGAAAACCATTAGTAACACACTACGCCGTCATGGATTAAAATCCTGCAGTGCACGCAAGGTCCCCCTGCTCAAGCCAGCGCATGTCCAGGCTCGTCTGAAGTTTGCCAATGACCATCTGGATGATCCAGAGGAGGAATGGGAGAAGGTCATGTGGTCTGATGAGACAAAAATATAGCTTTTTGGTCTAAACTCCACTCGCTGTGTTTGGAGGAAGAAGAAGGATGAGTACAACCCCAAGAACACCATCCCAACCGTGAAGCATGGAGGTGGAAACATCATTCTTTGGGGATGCTTTTCTGCAAAGGGGACAGGACGACTGCACCGTATTGAGGGGAGGATGGATGGGGCCATGTATCGCGAGATCTTGGCCAACAACCTCCTTCCCTCAGTAAGAGCATTGAAGATGGGTCATGGCTGGGTCTTCCAGCATGACAACGACCCGAAACACACAGCCAGGGCAACTAAGGAGTGGCTCCGTAAGAAGCATCTCAAGGTCCTGGAGTGGCCTAGCCAGTCTCCAGACCTGAACCCAATAGAAAATCTTTGGAGGGAGCTGAAAGTCCGTATTGCCCAGCGACAGCCCCGAAACCTGAAGGATCTGGAGAAGGTCTGTATGGATGAGTGGGCCAAAATCCCTGCTGCAGTGTGTGCAAACCTGGTCAAGACCTACAGGAAACGTATGATCTCTGTAATTGCAAACAAAGGTTTCTGTACCAAATATTAAGTTCTGCTTTTCTGATGTATCAAATACTTATGTCATGCAATAAAATGCAAATTAATTACTTAAAATTCATACAATGTGATTTTCTGGATTTTTGTTTTAGATTCTGTCTCTCACCGTTGAAGTGTACCTATGATAAAAATTACAGACCTCTACATGCTTTGTAAGTTGGAAAACCTGCAAAATCGGCAGTGTATCAAATACTTGTTCTCCCCACTGTATATATATGAGTATAATTTTTACAAAAGAGAATCATCAAAAAATGCCATCAGCTTTGCACACTTAAATTGATGACATTGGCACACACTAACTTGAACTAACGTTACCACATTCTGATGTTGCTTTTGTATCCATTCTAGGCTTTCACTGACTTCTCTTCTTTTATTGGACACTGGATAGACCGCATTACATCCTTCCAAGCACAGAGGTGACCCTCTGACTCTCTGTGTCACTGCTCAGTCATGGACACAGGTTCTGTAGCAGGTAGGACCAGTTCGGTCTCCGAGGAGATGGAGGGGATATGTGTGATGCCAGATATGAGCAGCATCAAGTCGGAACACCCGGGTGGGAGTGCAGACGACACAGGTGCACAGAACGTGGCCATGGGGATCAAGTTCATCCTTCCCAACCGCTTCGATATGAACGTGTGCTCGAGGTTCGTCAAGTCGCTCAACGAGGAGGACAGCAAAAACATCCAGGACCAGGTCAACTCCGACTTGGAGGTGGCATCTGTTTTATTTAAAGGTACCAACTGACTACCAAGTGTTGACGCACTCCTTATTAGTATTACAATGTGATTTCCTTATTTGACCCCAGAGAATCAGAGGAGGTATTTTGCTCCTCAATTGAGCTGAGCTGATGGTTGATGCTATATCTCTTTTGCCTCTTTCAGCCGAGTGTAATATTCAGACGTCGCCCTCACCAGGGATACAAGTGCGTCATGTTTACACCCCATCCACCACCAAACACTTCTCCCCTATCAAACAGTCGACAACACTCACCAACAAGCACCGCGGCAACGAGGTGTCCTCCACTCCTCTTTTGGTCCACTGTAAGTACCTGAGCTCATCCTAAACTACAGAAGAAGAGGCTTGCTTTATTGTCCAATGTACACAGATTTCCAATAGAAACTTGTCCTCTGCTTTATTCCAAACCCTCCGAAATACACACATACACAATTACACTTACAGAGGTTGGAGCAGAGGGCAGCTATATGACGGCGTCCATCCTACATTTGTCACACATCACTTAGCCTCTTAAACATAGAATAGAACACAAAACGTACCTGACTCTAACATTGACTGATGGCTGCTTGACCTCTGACCTGTGACTTATGCCTTCTTTCCAGCCCTGTCCATTCACCAGCTGGCAGCACAAGGAGAAATGGTGTTCTTGGCCAGCAGGATTGAACAAGGTGACGATGTCCCTCAGTTGTATTTATGTCTGTTTGTTAATGTTATATTGATGCTGTTGGGCTCCTTACAACCATGAACAGTCACATAATTAACAGTTGGTAAGATACAAATAATATGTAGTCAAGAATGTCTATAAAGGGCTTCACTGGTTGACTAGAAACGTGTTATTGACCGCTTTGATGTTGTTGTTTGTATGGCTGTAGAGACAGTGATTAATCTGCAGGATGAGGAAGGCTTCACCCCCCTGATGTGGGCTGCAGCACACGGACAGATAGCAGTCGTAGAGTTCCTGCTCCAGAACGTAAGAACAATGACATGTTGAGACATACACTATATATACAAAAGTATGTGGACATCCCTTCAAATTAGTGGATTCGGCTATTTCAGCCACACCTGTTGCTGACAGGTGTATAACATCGAGCACACAGCCATGCAATCTCCATTGACAAACATTGGCAGTAGAATGGCCTTACCGAAGAGCTCAGTGACTTTCAACGTGGCACCGTCATAGGATGCCACCTTTACAAGTCAGTTCGTAACTGAGAGACCAACTCCATATTAATGCCCATGATTTTGGAATGAGATGTTCGGCGAGCAGGTGTCCACATACTTTTGGTCATATAGTGTAACAACCCAGCAAATGACTTTATTTCAGAGATATGCAGTAACATACCGTCATACTGTTACCTAAAATGCACATAGTACATAAGACAGGAAAACACCACAAATAATATTAACATACTGTATACAGTATATGTATTGTTGAAGACGTTTAGACCAGATGCTTTTAATTTAATTTTCTCACCAATGGTCTCTTCCATGTCCTCTTCCTTTAGGGAGCGGACCCCAACCTGTTGGCTAAAGGCAGAGAGAGTGCTCTGTCTCTGGCCTGCAGTAAGGGATACACAGACATCGTGAAGATGCTCATTGATTGTGGGGTGGATGTCAATGAATATGACTGGGTAGGAATGTCACATCAGGATTTTCATCTGTATGGCTTAATTTAATGTACAGTATATCGAACCAATCATAGAGCAACATTTGTTCCTGTTGAAGATTGTCACTCTTCTTGCGGTTTCAGAACGGAGGGGTTCCCGTGCTCTACGCCGTCCATGGAAACCATTTGCGTTGTGTGGAAATTCTCCTAGGTAAGAACTGACTGACTGACTGACGGACGGACGGACGGAGCGAGCCTGTACAGGAGGAAATGAAACCCTGACTGACTGACCTTCCATTCAGCAGACTTACTGTACTAACCAACAACATTGGTGGCAACTGTCACTTTCTAGATGAATGATGATTCTCTGACTTTTATTAACTGAGTCAATATGTTGTGTTGTAAAAAGCTTGGTCTGCGCTGATGATTTTGATGAGATATGTTGCTTATATTTAGGCTGTGTTTTGATCCAGACTGGTCTGTAATCTGACATCTTCCATCTTTTCCTGTCACAGAAAGTGGTGCCGACCCCACCATTGAGTCTGACTCTGGCTTCAACGCTATGGATATGGCTGTGGCAATGGGCCATAGGAATGGTATACAAAAATGCATCTCATACATATCATATTTAGGCTATATACTTCTCATCATGAAGAACATGTTTAAATATCATGACTAAAGAGGTATTGTAGTCTAGGCATACATACATAAAGTATTGTAGTGTAGGGATAAATACATAATGTGTTGTAGTCTAGGCATACATACATAAAGCGGAAATATAGCATTTCTTTATTTGTCTTATGCCCGATCTACTTTCATAAAGATATTACTCTATTACCCACTAGCTATCTTGGAATATGTTTAAAGAAATACAAGGGTATTTGGTGAAAGAGTTCCTTCTAGTCCATGTGTAACAGTAATCCCTGTCCTTCCCACCCACATCCCATCTTACGCAATCAGATTTCTGTGTTTTGATACAACTATGCAAATGTGGCCATCTTAGCAGGATCTCCTCTGATTCTAACAGTCGGTTCCACTGGTTCCACTAGGCCGGACTAGGATCAGAGTTAAAACAGGAAGTAAACTTGTTATGGTGCTGTGTATGTCAAGGATAGACATGCACAAAATAAGCCCAGTAGCTGTAATGATTTCATGACTTGGATGTTTGTCCTATGGTATGAACAGGGATTTAATGTTTAAAATGCCGGCATTTCGAAGCTTGGATGTTTGTCCTATGGTAAAAACAGGGATTTAATGTTTAAAATACCGGCATTTCGGAGCTTGGATGTTTGTCCTATGGTATGAACAGGGATTTAATGTTTAAAATGCCGGCATTTCGGAGCTGTAATTAAATTATATTTTCTCAGCTTGAGGATAGCTTTAACTAACTAGCATTCCTATTTACCTTTAATGAACCCTACCAGATACTTGCCTTTTAGATGTTTGCTCAATACTCAAACTTTCAGATTTTTGCTTTAAAAAAATATATAAAAACTTCCAAAACCTCAATTTTGCATGATATCTCTGTGCAGTTGTAGGCTATGGCTGAAACATGTCTCTCTTCTCTGACCAGTCCAACAGGTGATGGAGGCCCACCTACTGAAGCTGCTGATGGGGATCAGAGAGTGACCCACTAACCTGGGGGACAAGAGGAGGAAGGACTGCCTGTGAATGGAAATACAGTGGACACCATAATGAAGAAAGAAATATGTCTGAGGACAATCGTGTAGCATGTTTGAGACTGTCTTATCTGTTAGGGTGAAGCTCAGGTGTGAATGGTTTTGATGAAGCATGTGTGAGTATTTATGGAGACACGCAACTCAAATGTGTATGTTTCAGGCCTCCGTTTTGGGTAGACGCCCTTTTCTTTAGGAGTTTAGTTTGTTACAATGTAAATACGTTTTGAGCCAAATGCTAATGTAGAAAGTAGTGCATAAACCCAAACGTCTGCTCTAATTGTGCATCGATATCAATGGGAGATGTTTGTGAAAGTTTAAGATATAAGTTCACACTTTTCATTTGAGAATTCTGCTCAAGAAACGGGTAAACACTATAACGTTGTGATGAAATTAAGTAGATCTAATTGATTGTTTAGAAAAAAAGTTATGTTTTTGTGTATGTTTATGACTGACTGACTTACATTGGAGGAAGTAGGTTGTTTTCAATCAAAATGGTAATAAATAAACAAATAGCTTCTTAACGAGAGCAATTTCTCAAGCAAGAATTTTGCTAGGACTGTCTGGGAGTGGTCTAAGTGGGGAGGGGAAAACTAGCTGTTAGTGGCAGAGGGGTTTGGAACTCTTTCTTATTGGTCTATTAACGGATTTACCGCCTGGTGATGTCACCAGGCAGGCCAAAACTCCATCCCACCAAAACAGGCTGAAATTTCAGACAGTCTTTTCAAACAACTCTTACACGAAAATGGCATCATTTACACAGTATTATTCCAACCTCAATGTGGAAAGATATACAAAACATAGGAAAATCATGTTTCTGCCTGCACTGGGTCTTTAACATACCATCCAAGGGTACATAAGTGTTCAAAATATTGCTGGTGCTGCTTTTTTGTTATTGTAAATAAACACTTGTTTTTAAATCACTGTTTTCATTAACATTGTAAACCATCTTAAGAAGGATAATCCACCCCCATAAATAAAAATCATAAAACTCCTGTCAATTTGGTGAAAGCCTATGTTCCTATCAGTGGGTAAAATAACTTTCCCCATGATTTAACTTCTAAGTGGTCTGTGTGTGAAATCAGGAAATTGTGTAGGAACGCGTCATTGCTACAACAAAGACAGTACAGTAAGAAGATGAGCAGAAACTGCTTCTCCAATAAAATCCTGGATACCACCTGTAGTTGTTGGGCTAGCTAAGCGCATGCGCAGAAATACGTCATTGGGTGGTCCCCTCGCGCATGTGCCCGCCATCAAGTCAAAGGCACTCAAATCTAATTTTATTGGCCACATGCACATATTTTGCAGATGTTATTGCGGGTGTAGCGAAATGCTTGTGTTCCTAGCTCCAACAGTGCAGTAGTATCTAACAAAACAAAGTTGCTTAGGAGCTAAAAGCAGAGCTGCCATCTCCTTCGACATAAAGTTGTTTTTTACGAAAATTAAAACATGTCAGTTTGTCACTTTACCGAGGTTGGAGTAATAACATGTTTAAATACTTAAGACATTGTCTCGAATCTAGGTTCTGCTTCAGATTGAGAAAATTAACTAAGGAAGAATGTTTCAATTCTCTCATTGACTTCTCAAACCCCGGACTGGTCTGCTTGACAAGCGTTCCCGGAAGTCTCGTGATGTTGCGCCTCTGGGTTTACAAACTCTGTGGCTATTACATTTCATAACGCTTATAAAACAATTACCTGCACTCCAGATCGTAAAATCAGTCAATATATGGTATGGGCATATTTGTCTAGAACACACCCATCCGTTTATATCATGACAAACTATATATTACGCTTAGATGTGCTCAATCTAAACTGTCCTAAATGATTCTATTTAGTTTCTCCTTCAAGTACAATCTCGCAATGCGCGCTGTGGGAAAAGTGTAAATGGACCGTTGTTGCCATAGCAACGTACTCTGCACTCAGTCTGGCCAGAGACAAACTGTAAATTGAACTCTTTAGATACTCCTAAATTTGTTTAGGCGATTATACAGCCATCTAGCTAGCTAGCTACATAACATGCTGATATTGATTTTGGTATTATAGAGTGTAGCTACATTAGCTAGGTAGCCACCCCAGAGAGAGAGCAATGCATTGAGGGTTTTGTAGTCGACTTGAGCTGCAAAAGATTTCTACGACTTTGTTGCTACCAATATAATAACGACAAAATTAAACATTTCACGAAAAAAAAAATGTTTTCACAGTGGTATTTAACACTATTAATCATACGAATTAGTGGTTTGGGGTGGATTATCACTTTCACCAAGTGTAGTGCACAGATGCCCCATGTATTTGTACAAGTCATTTGGACAGATGACAAAGGGCCTTTTGAAGGTACACTACATGGCTAAATGTGGACCCCTGCTCGTCGAACATCCCATTTCAAAATCATGGGCATTAATATGGAGTTGGTCCCCCCTTTGCTGCTGTAACAGCCTCCACTCTTCTGGGAAGGCCCCGTGTAGCTCAGTTGGTAGAGCATGGCGCTTGCTTGTGGGTTCGATTCCCACGGGGGGCCAGTATGAAAATAAAAATGAATAATGTATGCACTAACTGTAAGTCGCTCTGGATAAGAGCGTCTGCTAAATGACGTAAATGTAAATGTAGCAGGGCAGAATTTGACGAACTGACTTGTTGGAAAGGTGGCATCTTATGACAGTGCCATGTTTAAAGTCACTGAGCTCTTCAGTACGGGCCATTCTACTGCCTATATATATATTTTTTTTTAGGGGGTAGATCAGCTTAATATTGCAGATAGATTGTAACTTCCATGAAGGTAATTGTCTGCATATATACACATATACATATCCTTTAAAAAATATATATATTCCCCTTTAGTACATTCCAACCCCACCACCCTTTCCCTAATTGGAGTAAACTAGTGAACAATAATGCTTAGGCCTCTACTTCCAGCTTATACTTACTATATACATTTTATGGACACAGCCAATTTTACAATAATTATATTTTGTTAGTTTTTTCTCCTGAACTTCCACGCTCAACCTCTCCGATCATTTTCATGATGTCCATCCGGTTTGCTTCTATATGCCATATCTTTTTAACTGTGCTCTTTCACAAAAGCTCCCAACCTACAACCTATATACTTATTATGGACACAGTATGCTTACATTATTAGTCATCTTGTTATTATTTGTTAGTTGTTATCCTTCAACTCCATTCTACACCACCAATCTCTCTCTTAACACCATCCATATAGGATTTATATTTGCCATATATTTTTCAACTGTACTGTGATGTTTTACAAAAGTTCTGAACCTTTATTCTCATTGTTTCTACAGATTGTAAATTGAAAATAAACATTTTTGCTAAAAGTATTATATTATTGATCGATTGACTATGACTTTTTAGATCACCCAGTAATGCTATCTGCAAGGTTAGCTCCAGGTAAATATTGCAATCCTTTAGCCATTCCTGGACCTGTGTCCAAAAACAAGCTACAAATGGACAGTACCAAAACAAATGATCTAATGATTCTGTCTCTTCGCAGCAAAATCTGCAGAGCTGGGAAGATTGTATCCCCCATATAAATAACATTCTATTGGTAGCAAGACTTTTTATATAATAATTTAAATTGAAAGATTCTAAATTTTGAACCGGTGTCGTTTTGTGTATCAGTTCATAAACACTATGCCATGGGATCGGTACGTCAAAAGTCTTCCCAACTATTTTGCAATTTGTATGAGACGGCTGTCAATCCTTTGGTCCTTAAATTAAACTGGTATTCTTTTTTATTTATCACAGTTTTCTTTAACCAATTATGTTCTTTAATGCAAGGCAGACAGACAAGTTCCTTACTTTCTCCCCCTTCCACTTTCCTCTTCCATTTTTGCGGTAAGGCTGCAATTATTTGGTTGTAATTTTGGGTAGAGCAGACATTTCCATATGTTTTTGTTAGCTGCATGTGTGACATAACTCCACCAGTCCTACCGATGATATCATTTACAAAGATTATACATTTTTTAAACATTGTCAAAAAAAAATATTATTTTTTTGTCAATTAGTATATTTGAGTTTAACCACAATATTTGCTGCATTATTTGTTCTGTCGTTTCTGGAGGTTTCAATTGAAATCAACTTTCTATGGCTTGTTTTAGAAATAGTGATATTTGGGAGATGATTTCCTTTTCAAATCACTGAAAGTGAGTGGTTGTAATCTGAATAAAGGGAAAAGGGCTGTTCTTGAACATAGGGTGAGACAATCTTACTAATTTGCTAGAGAACCAGTTCGGATTTAAGTATAACTTTTGTATGACTGAAGCTTTTAGTGATAGGTCTAATGCTTTAATAATTTCTGTCCTCAGAATTCATATTCATTATATAAATAGGCCCGTTTAATTTTGTCTGGCTTGCCATTCCAAATAAAATGGAATATTCTACTGCCAATGTTTGTCTATGGAGATTGCATAGCTGTGTGCTCAATTTTATATACCTGTTAGCAACGGGTGTTGCTGAAATAGTCACATACTTTTGGCCATGTAGTGTAATTTCCCCAACATTCGCCAAGATAGCATTCACGGTCAAGAATAAACCATGTCGGCTCAAGCATAAATTATATTATTAATCTTTAAAAGGTCACATTGTCGTCTGTCCAGTGTGCTGCTCTATAGCATGCCTTAGATCGAATCCTGGCTTTAGGGCGCAACTAAAAAGGTACAGAGGCAGATTTATGTTAGTTTAAAATACACAACTGATAAGCGGAACCACCTTTGTCCCCTTATTTCAAGTAATCAGATAAAACGCCAATATTCTCTTAGTTGACAATAGCAAAATGTTTATTCCAGATATTATGGTTTCAGTAAGACTGCAAAGAAATCAGGTTCAGTAACATGGAGGAAACTGCTGAAGAGAAGACCTCGAACCTAAGAGGGACGTACAGTAACGTACATACAATCTCTCACTGACTCTCAAACTGGACACGGACACCAGTGCACAAAATAGCATTTGGAGAATCGGGTGGCAAGAAAGAAAAAATAACGCCTTGTGCCCACCCCACCCCCACGGCCTAGTCAAGTCCTGTTGAGACTCTCCTGAAGGTCGGTTGTTTCCTTTAGTTTGCCTCATCCTTGGAAGCCTCGTCAAAATTCTCCACCAAATCTGAAACAACAAGCCAACGGTCAGTAAGTTACATGTCAGTCAGGGTAAGACACAGGCAGTACTCTCTCCAAACATACATGCCTCCATCTGTCTTTCTACTGGTCTCAGTCCACTTAAGGAAAAATTAAGTGTTTATCTGAAACATGATCCCAGGTATAATTTATACTCCTAAAAAAATGCACTCACTAACTGTAAATCGCTCTGGATAAGAGCGTCTGCTAAATGACTAAAATGTAAACCCCCCCATCAGCTCTCCCTCTACACTCTGAGAACGAGTCTCGCTCTGCAAGAGGGAGCCCCACAGAACACCAGAAAACAGCTGTAAAAATCATGGCACTGAGGATCAAAAGGAGGGTCCCATTTGTTCAATAATCTGATAAATCTGTCCGGTTCATATTTGGCTGAGGGGTCGAGAGTTATAATGGAAACAATTCTAAAGGTCTGAATATAATTTTAAGTGTGTGTGTGGGGGGGGGACACATAGGGAAACTAAACTCCGGTAATGACATGACTGCATAGACCGTTAACCCTGTGTCATCGGGCTTCAACCGCTCCTTACGCTGAATGAGAGTAATTGTTTGTTACATTTGTGAAAACGTTGGGTTACGAGAAAAAGAGAGCCCTGGGAAAAGCCATGGGTAATTGTAATGGCAACCTGATGTGTTTGGACCCGTTTTCTCCACAAAAAAAGCGAACTGTGCTCTTTCAGAACTCAAACAACAAACGTTTCAAACACTAAACCCACCACCCCGACTCCAATCACCATCAATTCTTCAGTCATTGTTAGATCCCCTTAGCATGACCCCCTTCACGTCACAAAAGTAAGCAAACCTGCCACGGTTCTATTATCCGAGGGAAAATACAAGCCCAGATGTAACTTATTCTGTAGTCACAGACATAGGAGAAAGTATAAATAACACTACACGTGGTTGTTGTGGAGACATTTACATTACATTTACATTACATTTTAGTCATTTAGCAGACGCTCTTATCCAGAGCGACTTACAGTTAGTGATTACATATTTGTTTTATACTGGCCCCCCGTGGGAATCGAACCCACAACCCTGGCATTGCAAACACCACGCTCTATCAACTGAGCTACATCCCTGCCGGCCATTCCCTCCCCTACCCTAGACGACGCTGGGCCAATTGTGCGCCGCCCATGAGTCTCCCGGTCGCGGCCGGCTGCGACAGAGCCTGGATTCGAACCAGGATCTCTAGTGGCACAGTTAGCACTGCGATGCAGTGCCTTAGACCACTGCGCCACTCAGGAGTTGGGCACAGTAAGGTCTTACAAGTGTCTAGGACAAAAAGCCATTGTTGAAGATACCTACACAATCCCTATGGTCACGTTCAAATAAGGAAGGAGGAAAAATTACCAATAACTGGAGATGTGTTCATCCATGCCAAGAGGGTGGGAGTGGGATCGCATCAAATCAACTGCAAGAGGCTGGTGTGATATTTTCCGCACACAATGTCACTATTACGGCACTTCAATCTAAGACTAAAGGCATCCGCATGCTTCCCAGCCAAAACAGTTTGGAAAAGTTATGACAACATTGAGACGTTTTTGTTCGTTTTGGACTTTGGTGAGGGTTTTTTCAGCTGTTTGGGCACACTACATTTTTTCCTGGATTCAAGCCGAAATCGGTAGCTGAAGTTTACGCCCCTTCGTCCGTGATTGGTCAATAGTAGGGATTATTTTTCATGCAAATTTGTTCATTGAGAAATACTGCATCAAACATCTTAGTTAGATGTAAAATTCCACGACTAAGATCTCGTCAAAAACGTCAAATTTAATGACAGATTTCTTGAGTTATCTTAGATTAATTCGGACTATTTTGAGGCTTCTCAAAATGGACAAGCAGTACTATTGCAGATCTTTTCTCGTTTTACAAGCGATAGTCTTTTCAGGGAGTACGCGAGCACCCTCATTTGGGCCTTCAGCCGAACTGAAGCATGCTGACGCCTTTACCCCAAACCAGTGTCAGTGTTTTATGTTAATGAAAGCTCTAGTGTAATTGTGTTTCCATCAGGAGTGTGACACTTAAGACTTGTGGTGAGCAGAATCAACAACATCTGCATCATCAAGACAGTTGCTTTGTGAGAAGGTGTTTAAGTTCACTGTTGGCCATTGTTATGTAAATGCCAAATGAAAAGTACCAGTGGCCTGGCCTTGGCACAAAGTCACAGCATGTCCGCCGAAGCCATGGCCCAGTGAGACATGGGTGCCAGCCCACGTAGATGGAAACAGAAAAGTCATACTTTTGGGTAACACCAGGGATGTAAACTCAAACAATCATGACCTCTTAACTGTGAGATGGCTGTTCATGACCCACCTGGAACATCATCATCCTCTTCCTCTATGGGGGCGATTGGTGCTTTTCCATCTCCAGCTGTGGGGAAGAAATAAGAGATGTTACGAACCTGTTGCAGAGCTATGTACAAATGCCTCTGGTCTTCAGTAAGTTGTATCCAATACTTAATCATTACGAATATAAAATAGTCTGTCTAAACAAATGGCATTTCTATTACAATGTCAGTGCCTGCCCAGTGCTCAAAATCAATGCAAGACCCTCCAGCCCTACCTCAAATCCCCCCCATCCCAAAACTTTCAGAGATTGCTACTGTGCATTTCTGTCTGTTTTTTATTACCAATCCACCTCCTCACACACTTACGCTAAAGCAATGTCTCTACTACTTGTGGCCAAGTCAAACAGATTAGGTAAAGCCTGTTGAAATGTCAATAAAATGCATGGCCTTGAAACAAAAACATGCCCCTTCTCAAATATATAAAAACAAAGTGACAACAAAAGTGCTGCCCTTCAAAAACCAAAACACAGGCAATATTTCCCCTAAAAACAGACTCTCCTGAGCCATTAGTCTGCTTCTGTAGCAAAAAGTGTAACTGAAAACATTTACTCCAAACTGAAAACATTTTGCAATGAAAACAAGTTTATATTGGACAAATTCAGGTAGGTCCCTCCCCATTTCAATTGCTTCCTAGTGAATACATCCCAGTATCCATACCCTACCCACTCCCTAGACACATGTACCCTGTTTGGGCAGACCCTCGGCCAGTACTACCTCCCCATCCGGCTACCTCCCCCAGCCCCACGTACCCTGTTTGGGCAGAGCCTCGGCCAGTCTCCTGAACCATTAGAACCAGTCCCCCTTCCCATCTCACTCCCTCCCTCGGCCCCACGTACCCTGTTTGGGAAGAGCCTCGGCCAGTCTCCGGAGGCTAGTCAGACTGTCTGCTCCCAGCTGGTTGAGGATGCTGGGGAGCATCTCTGTCAGCTGCTTGGTCTCGGCGTGGCCAGTGATGGTGAAGGTGTTGGCTGCCAGGGAGGCCTGCACTTTGGGGTTGTTGAAGTGGATCACTGTCCCCTGGTTTGTGAACATGTTCACCTGCGAGGAACAGAGGAGAAACGAGAATGGTTATGCGATTTTACTCGTAGTTATAGACTTACAATCTGAAAGAATAGACACCTCCCTTTCTGAAGACTTAAAGGTGGCAGCTAGCTAAAGTGTGCCTTGAAATGAACCCTCCTTTGCTCTCAAATAAATCAGTGGGTTCCAATTTAATTTTCATATCAATTAAAGTACTCCAACATCCATTTAAAAAGGGATGGTTACAGAGGGAGAGAGGACCAGACCTTACCTCTTCGATGCCAGAGATGTTGTTGACTCCTAGTTTCTTTAGGGAGAACTGAAGTTTCTTGTCATCTGCAGTTGCTGTTCTGTGCACAACCTTCTTCTTTCTGCGAGCAGTGCCCTGTAAAAGAGAAAAGATAGATTCAAGTACCTGATCTTTTAACACGTGTGAGACATGAGCTTCATATTGACATATTTGTGTAAACATTCACTCGGTGAAGAAACAATTGATTGATGTGAACAGCTTCTTACCTTGCCGCCGATGCGGACTTGTGCCTGAAGTTTGGCAAGTTTTTCTTGATTCATTATTATTTCTTTCATCTGAAATAGACACGGTAGGTGTTGAGTTATATCACTGCATCTATAATTGTCCTTTTGTTTCTGGTTATCCAACATTACATTTTGAAAACCGTTTGCAAACCCTGCCTCACTTAACTAGCTAGGCCTGTATTTAAGTATATTAACTACAAACATCACTACATAAGTACATGTAGCCTAGCTATCTTAATTGTGTCATAAAATACAAGTTGGTAGGCACAGGCCTAGGCAAGTGAGTACTAGTTCTGTTAACGTAAAGTATCAAACACCCCAAAACCAGTAAATCAAGACTATGGTTGAGAAGGCAAAGCTGCGGTATGTCCTGTTGAGCAGTACAGTATCATCTAGCAGCTGCCATTAACTAGCTAACGTTAGCTACATAATTACGGTAGAAGTAGAACATAAAAAAGTTAGACGCTTCCTAGACACAGACCTGCAACCAAAACAAACGATTCGATGTTTCCTAGTAAGTTAATGACAGACGGATCACAAATTGATTAACTGTACCTAACGTTACCTAGTTGTCATTTGTCTGCTAGACAGACTATGAACCAATTTCTGTCCAGATATTGGCGCTAGCTAACAAGTTAGCTGGTTAATAATAGGTCGTTACAACGGTTAGCTAATACTAACGTTCGCGAACTACCTACCTAAACGAAAAAGTTAAGAGCGGAATACGGGGATAAAATGCACAATCTTGGCCATCGACACGCCTGCTAAATATCTACAACCATTTGAGGGATTGACGATGACCACTGATAAGTAAAAGCCAGATATTAAACGATTTAGTTAACGGGCCTTTTGCCGCTGCTGGCTAGATACCAGGCTAACAGGTTGGCCAACGTTAGAAAGATTGCTAAATTCGATTAGCTGGTATGGGGCCTGTGAGTCAGACTCCACCTCCCAACTCTACACTCGTTTACCAAGTCCCCGTGAGTTCAAACTCCAAGATTTTCACCGGTCTGATAACCAAGGATATTGTTTACCTTGTGTCGTTGGAGAATGGCAGAAACAGTGCAGGCAATAAGGTATTTTAGAGCTCCTAACTGACCTGCACACTAGCAGCGCGCACACGCGGTGAGCAAGATGGAAGCGAAAGAGGCTGGAGGAAGTGACGTGCGGGCAGAGGTGCAACGGCGAGAGGGGCCGATGGACCAGTAGAAATGGCCCTATCTCTGACTAAAAGACCAAGAGAGTGCGCTGTCCTGCCCTCACCAATACAAAACTTATATTATTCGTTTGACTACATTGAATAGCAAGCGTTTATATAAAAATGCTATTCATTGACTACAGCTCAGCATTAAACACCATAGTGCCCTCAAAGCTCATCACTAAGCTAGGGATTCTGGGACTAAACACCTCCCTCTGCAACTGGATCCTGGACTTCCTGACGGGCCGCCCCCAGGTGGTAAGGGTAGGTAACAACACATCTGCCACACTGATCCTCAACACGGGGGCCCCTCAGGGGTGCGTGCTCAGTCCCCTCCTGTACTCCCTGTTCACCCATGACTGCATGGCCAGGCACGACTCCAACACCATCATTAAGTTTGCAGACGACACAACAGTGGTAGGCCTGATCACCGACAACGATGAGACAGCCTATAGGGAGGAGGACAGAGACCTGGCAGTGTGGTGCCAGGATAACAACCTCTCCCTCAACGTGACCAAGACAAAGGAGATGATTGTGGACTACAGGAAAAAAAAGAGGACTGAGCAAGGCTAGGTCCAAAAGACTTCTCAACAGCTTCTACCTCCAAGCCATAAGACTCCTGAACAGCTAATCATGGCTACCCGGACTATTTGCACTGCCCCCCCACCCGCACCCCCCACCCCATCTTTTTACGCTGCTGCTACTCTGTTAATTATTTATGCATAGTCACTTTAACTCTACCCACATGTACATATTACTTCAACTAGCTCAACTAGCCGGTGCCCCCGCACATTGACTCTGCACCGGTACCCCCCTGTATATATAGCCTCCCTACTGTTATTTTATTTTACTTCTGCTCTTTTTTTCTCAACTCTTTTTTGTAGTTGTTTTATTTTACTTTTTTATTAAAAATAAATGCACTGTTGGTTAAGGGCTGTAAGTAAGCATTTCACTGTAATGTCTGCACCTGTTGTATTCGGCGCATGTGGCCAATAAAATTTGATTTGATTTGATTTTGATTTGATATTATGAATAGATTATAATTACTAATCAGTGAAAGAGTCGAATAGAACTGTAGCTAATGAGTATGTTGAGTAGGCCTAGCCCTACCTTTCACTTGTTCATCTTAGTTAGAAGGAATTATTGAAGGAATGGCTATGATGTGATCAGCTGCACATTACACCCTGCATTCTCAGTCATATTGTAAGATTGGCCTTCTCATTCTGTGGCTGAGAACAAAGTGGAAAGTGCCACCATAGGCCAGACCAAGCCTAGCCTACACGTGGAATGAAATTATATTTTTAATTCAGCCTAAAACATGGATCCCATATCTAAAGCCTGTTACAATGCAATTACAGTAGGCCTATATGTTTACACACTGGCAACTAATATACCTGTTCATGGAATTTTCAAAGTAAAAAAAAAAAGTCCAGTACAGTACAAAACTCCCATGGTAATGAGAACACAAAAATGTAGCTCTCAACCTTTGCCTATAGTGTTTCTTAATCGCCACTACATTACCAGATCAAAATTTGCAATGTTCATTTTGTCCCAATAGACACAATCTTAAGTATTTTCACAAGTATTTGTTAAGTTGCCTATTTATGACTGAGGCTATTCACGAAACAATACAGTAGCTCAAAGACAATATAAAATATTGCCTGATGTAAATCAAATCAAATCAAATTGTATTTGCAACATGCGCTGAATACAACAGGTGTAGACCTTGCAGTGAAATGCTTACTTACAAGCCCTTAACCAACAATGTCGTTTTAAAAAATAAATAAAAAATAAATACAAATATGGTGCAAATGGTGCATTGTGTAGGGGAGAGTGGGGTAAGTTGAGTCAAGGGGCAAGTTGATCCCCCTTGTTTCAAAGAAACCATACACAAAATTAATCATTTGACCAAATATTTAGGAAGAGGTCATAATTTCATGGAGTCTGTGAAGGAAGAAATTTTAAAAAATTAAAATAAATAAACAATATAATAAATAAACAAATTGTAAAGTGGTTATCCCACTGGCTATAAGGTGAATGCACCAATTTGTAAGTCGCTCTGGATAAGAGCGTCTGCTAAATGACGTAAATGTAAATGTAAATGTAAATGTAAATGAAGAAAAGTCAAACAAGTCAAATGAATTTATTGTGTTAGAGGTTTTATGATGCTTGTATCTAAATCAAAGTAGATCATTTTAAGGTTGTTCTATACATAATTTGGTTGTCTCTATAAGCTTCACTATGAGGTCCTAAACCTAGCATGAAAGTGCATCCTTGTACTGTAGCTGTGTGGGCTAATATAGGCAAAATGTTTGCCTTGGGATAAGTTGAGCCAATGGCAAATTTAGCTAATTAAAGTGTTTTCTTCCCAGGCATAATGCAAGGCATTGTCGCTGGGATATGAGGTAACAACATGGCTTGGGCTATGTTAAAAGTGTTTTAAAAAAGCACAAATTGTTTGTTAGGTGAAGCCTGTGTTAAATGATGCTTAAAATGCTTAAAAGACCAAACAGGGATTATGATTGTGTTGAATTGTGTTTGGGAAATAAAGTTAAACATGGTTTTAAAAAGGTAGTGGTAATATTTATTTCAGTACAGAAATGTGTAGGTGGCTTAATTTACCCCGTCCCGCGGCTCGACTTACCCCATACCTGGGGTAGGTTGTGCCAAGAGAACATTTTTAGACAAGCTATTTTCAGGGATACACAATATCCTAAAATATATGTACAGTTCCTTTAGAAAGTATTCGTACCCGTTTGACTTATTCCACATTTTGTTGTGTTACAGACTGAATTCAAAATTGATTAAATAGATTTTGTCTCACCCAACTACACACAATACCCCATAATGACAAAGTGAAAACATGGTTTTAGAAATTTTAGCACATTTATTGAAAATGAAATACAGAAATATATTCATTTACATAAGTATTCACACCCCTCTTTCTGGTTAAGTCTGTAAGCGCTTTGCACACCTGGATTGTACAATATTTGCACATTATTCTTTTTTAAATTCTTCAAGCTCTGTCAAGTTGGTTGTTGGTCATTACTAGAAAGCCATTTCAAGTCTTGCCATAGATTTTCAAGCCGATTTAAGTCAAAACTGTAACTAGGCCACTCAGGAACATTCAATGTCATCTTGGTAAGCAACTCCAGTGTATATTTGGCCTTGTGTTTTAGGATATTGTCCTGCTGAAAGTTTATTTCCTCTCCCAGTGTCTGTTGGAAAGCAGACTAAACAAGGTTTTCCTCTAGGATTTGGCCTGTCCTTAGCTCTATTACGTTTATTTTTATCCTAAAGAACTCCCGAGTCCTTGCCGATGACAAGCATACCCATAACATGATGCAGCCACCACCATGCTTGAAAATATGAAGAGTGGTACTCAGTGATGTATTGTATTGTATTTGCCCCAAACATAACGCTTTGTATTCAGGACATAAAGTTAGTTTCTTTGCCACATTTTTTGCAGTTTTACTTTAGTGCCTTATTGCAAACAGGATGCATGTTTTGGAATATTTTTTATTGTGTAAAGGCTTCTTTCTTGTCACTCTGTCATTTATGTTAGTATTGTCGAGTTACTACAATGTTGTTGATAATCAGTTTTCTCCTGTCACAGCCATTAAACTCTGTAACTGTTTTAAAGTCACCATTGACCTCATGGTGAAATCTCTGAGCGGTTTCCTTCCTCTCCGGGAGCAGAGTATCTGTATCTTTGTAGTGACTGGGTGTATTGATACACCATCCAAAGTGTAATTAATGACTTCACCATGCTCAAACAGATATTAAATGTCTGCTTTTTTTTCTTCTTTTTTTTTTCTTCACCCATCTACCAATGTACCTCCCTGCTCTTTGTGGTTGAATTCACTGCTCAACTGAGGGACCTTACAGATAATTGCATGTGTGGGGTACAGAGATGAGGTTATTGCACACAACTTATTATGTGAATTGTTAAGCACATTTTTACTGCTGAACGTATCTAGGCTTGCCATAACAAAGGGGTTGGATACTTATTCACTCAAGACAGTTCAGCTTTTCATTTTTAATAAATTCCACTTTGACATTATGGGGTATTGTGTGCAGGCCAGTGACACCAAATCTCACAAAATGTGGAAAAAGTCAAGTGGTGTGAATACTTTCTGAAGGCACTGTAGATATCTTTGTTAGAAATAATACTATATTTCCCTTGACAGTGTGATGCTGAAGTGTTAAAAAATTTCTCAACTTACCTTACTTGTCTCACTCTCCCCTACACACTCTCTCTCTCTCTCTCTCTCTCTCTCTCTCTCTCTCTCTCTCTCTCTCTCTCTCACTCTCTCTCTCTCTCTCTCTCTCTCTCTCTCTCACTCTCTCACTCTCGCTCTCTCAAACACACACACACGAAACATTACACATTAGGCCTGATCACGCACATGTACCGGCACGCACGCACAATATTTGCACAGGTATTGTCTTGCCTTTTATGCATGTGATACATATTAATCACATGCTACCAAGTCCCCGGAGAGAGACTGACTGTTTTGGTGACATGTATAGGATTTGTCAGCGCGAGAGGCAGGGATTACGTTCAGCAGTAAGTGCTTTCTTCGTACCCCGTGGCACAGAAACACCCTCCGATCGCAGAGGGGAATTTATAAACACTTTAGAAGTGGTTTACCACACATGCGAACCCTGCTTTAAAGACGGACTCCAGCGTCAGCTCACGAATTACATGCCTATACTACAAAACATGCCTATACTACTAACTAACTCAAATAAATAATTTCGAATGAGGATTTATAAAATGCATGATGCAAACAGGCTAAATGTTTTTCCCTCAGTCCGTAAGTCTATACATTTACGTCATTTAGCAGACGCTCTTATCCAGAGCGACTTACATGAACAATTAGGGTTAAGTGCCTTGCTCAAGGGCACAGACAGATTTTTCACCTAGTCGGATTGGGGATTAGAACCAGCGACCTTTCGGTTACTGGCACAACGCTCTTAACCTGCCGCCCCTATACAGCAAAACCCATTTGATACATCTTCAGAGAGCGTCAGTGTCAAGCACAAAAATAATTCATTAACTTTTAAGTGTCACTTATCAGGACCCAGTCTATCAAATGTATTGAATCAATGTTTAATTATTATTCGCTTTACGTGACTGGTCATTTAATCTCAAAGTGACTGGTCATTTGGTCTCCGGGTCTATCCGTAGCCCTCTCCAAGACTAGGTTATTGCACGTCTAAAACAATCATTTAAAAAAGGCATAGGCCTATTAACGAATTAAATTAAACAAGGCTTTGTTTCCAAAAAATATCAATTAATTTGCCATGCACGGTCGGCATCACCTGAGATTCTTTAATAGCCTAGTTTTCTTACATAAATAAAATATGTATTATTCAATTCACTTAGGCTTACCTTACTCTTTTACTACCTTTTGAAGAGTTAAATCAAAAGACCATTAGTTCGATAGTCATTAAAAAATACTATTAAGACCTGTCTGAGAGAGATGTATATTTGAGAGAGTTCTAGTTCTAATGGTCCGTTGGCGTGGTGTAGACCTGAGGCAATTGTCAGCCAATTGGTTAATTTGTGAGAGTGAAAGGGCTTGCATGTACCTGATAAACTGTTACTGTAATATAAATAGTATGCAAATTAAATTCAGAAGAACGAAACGGAAAACAAAAGTGCTGTCATTGTCAAACTTTTGAAAGCTGAAGTTGTCAAAGTGGACATCGTGTTGAGAGAGTGTGGACTATTTATCCGCTAGATGGTGCTGCAAGGTCCAATTTAAACGCTACAGAGTTGTTGATAGGCCAGAGTAAAATAAACAAAAGTCATCATACAACTCTGAATCAACCATGGTTAGCTATTATATGGTCATCAACAAGCGCCAGATCATTTCTTATTGACATAAAGATGACCTAAACCCATTTATCCTCATCTTTACAATACAACAGATGGATTTAATCGTCCTATATAGGCTCTTTTGTTGTAGTCTAGGCTACTTTTGTAGTCTATAGGTTTTCTGAACTTACTAACACAACCTAGTGGGGGACATAGAAGGAGACATTGTGATAACAACAGTAATTAATATTCTATTTGGATTCAAATATACTTTTACCTACAGGCCTACTTTATTGTTGCAAAAAGTCACGTTCTTTATCAACGAATGGTGGTTTGATAGGTTTTCAGCGCTTTTAAAACGTATTTTATGTCAATAAAAGTTTTATTTCCTACCGATTTTTTTGTTTCATGCACCCAACATTGGTATATGAGAGATTAGATATGATAATGTGTCACTCACTCCACGCTGAGGTCAAGAGATGTCTTACATCTAGTTTTGTGGAAAATATGCATGAGTTAGCCTATACTTGACTGACATCCATAATGTTTGATTTTAGTGCACTAACAAAGCGAGTCCCAGTTTAAATTGTAAGTGTCACATTTTGAACCAAGTTCACTCAACTAAAGATTATTCAACTTCATGAAAGTAACTGTCTCCGAGTTGTTAAAATGGGTTTTGTAGAATGAAATATAGAACCATAGCCTTTAATTTAAATTAGATTGGTGAGAAGGAAAATGTTATAAATCATAAGGTGTAGCTTCTCCTGCCTACTTCTCGTGCAAAGGCGATTAAATGGAAAATCACAACCGGGAAGTAGTTTTGAAACATCATTTCAGATCATGAAATGTTCCGTTTTACAATATAGTTATAGGCCTACATTTCATACTCTCTATATATTTCAAATTACTTACTTAATTAAAAAGCATCATATAGGCCTATGTTGGTGTAGTTTCAAAGTAGGCTTATATGAATAAGGAATAGGAAAGGTTGCTGTGTATTAAGCAATTACACACGTGTAGACCTACATTCAGAAATGTCTACACACTCTTTTGCGGAGCCGTATCACGCAAGGATGTTTTAGCCTACACTGTTACACGGATACAATTATAATATAGTACACTAGATAACAGGATCGAGATAACCCAATAAATAATTTTGTACCATATGCGTAAACATCACGACCTTATCAAAAATCATATCAACTCATCAAAACAGCAGATTTATTTGATGTTTTCCCCCCTTATTTAGAAAACCCTCAATCAGAGCTAAAAAGTCAGTGCACGGCAGAGGCCCTTATTTCTCGAGCTGCTCGCAGTTCTGCTTGACCCGTGACTGATGCGAGTTAACAGCTGACTCTTTTCCATTACAAATGGCTCGCGGATAATCTAGATAACTACCGGATCACGCAAACTATGAAGCGTGGAGAGTGGGTCATGAAACTCCGACTGTAAGCATTTATTTTAAAAACGCACATAATTTAGTTTGATGTATAAATCATGAATTATCTGAACTATTACATTGTTTCTTAAAATCCATAACTTTATAAATACTTAGGCTATTTAAAGCATAACATTCCACTATCATGTTACAGCTTTTTATCACAATAGATGATGATCTATAAGGGATAGTCTTACCAGCATGGGCTTTGTTCTTCTATTTGTAGCGATATAGGCCTATTTTTGAGCCAAACATTTAGCTGAAATGAAAGCTTTAGATTAACTATATTTGTATACCAAGATGACCACCAAAAAGAGAACCAAACTTTTTTAAATCGTCCAGTTACACAATTGTTGCAAAAAAAATTCATCTCTTAATTTGCCATGGTGACGTTCCTTCGCCATGTGATCAGAGCTCTGGTATAAAGAGCGAGGGAAGATCCGCCCTCTTTAGGATTCAGGTTTGGCCTTTTTCAGGTCTTTCCACAGACTAGCAACCGGATGGTGCAATATTGAACAACGAAAAAAGCCCTAAAACATATGGAAGTGGCTGGAAAAAGGGACATCTATTACCGCCGGCGTGCTCCTCTAATTCCATCATATGAGTTGTCTAGGAAGAGGGCAGAGTAGCACGGGCAGCATCTCCTCTTCCTATCTGCTGTAGCTTCTGGGAGCGCACAGCACAGTGCAGCCTCTGCACAGCCAGCCGGGAGCCATGACTCTGAGCTCCGAGATGTCGGATGCCTCCATCCTTTCGGAAGAGACCGACATCGACGTGGTCGGCGAGGGGGAGGATGGGGACAGCCAAACGCGCTCTTACGTAGACGAGGTGGCGCAGATGCACGATGACCTGCTGTCTGGCTCCCCGCCATGCCTGGACAGCTCCTCTTCCCGGGATCCTTACAAACCAGCCAGTAAGAACACCCTGGTGAAGCCCCCTTACTCGTACATCGCCTTAATCACCATGTCCATTCTTCAGAGCCCCAAGAAGCGGCTCACCCTCAGCGAAATTTGCGATTTCATCAGCAACCGTTTCCCGTACTACCGGGAAAAGTTCCCCGCGTGGCAGAACTCGATCCGACACAACTTGTCCCTGAACGACTGTTTCGTCAAGATACCGAGGGAACCGGGGAACCCCGGGAAGGGAAACTACTGGACCCTAGACCCGGAGTCCGCAGATATGTTCGATAACGGCAGCTTTCTGAGACGACGGAAACGCTTTAAACGGCAGCAGCAGCAGGACTTTCTGCGGGAGCACAACAGTTTTATCCCCGCCGCTGCGTACGGTTATGGACCTTACGGCTGCGGCTACGGTATCCAGCTGCAGTCCTACCACACACACTCTGCGCTTTTCGCGTTTCAGCAGCAGCAACATTCCAGGCATTCACACACGGGGACCATTATTCCAGCACCGTCCTTAATGCCCACCTCCACTGACTTGGCCAGGAGCAGATTCTATCCCCAGCTCAGCCCCAGCTTGGCTTCACCCATACAGACTGCAGTCAAGTCCAGCTCGCCTGTCCAGCGCTCTCCCTTCTCCATTGAGAGTATCATTGGGGGGTCGCTGAGCCCTGCGCATTCTCACTGTGCCTCGCGGACTTCTCCTCTTGTTCCAATGTTATCGTCCTCCCTCGCGCCACAGTCGCCCAACCAGTCGCAGAGCGTGCACCCAGGAACTGTTTTACACACGGTCGAGAACTTTCCCAACAGAATAGTGAACGGTACTAGTGGCTGTTAATTTCTATAAACTAACTTCAAAGTTTTCAAGAAACATGAACAAAAACGCCCCTCTTTGAAGGTAGGATTATTTTCGTATGTTTTTTTTTTTTGGGGGGGGGGGGGGGGGTTAACACGCAGCTGAATGATGGATATTAACACTAGGGCCTATTCGTGCCTATTCATGCTGTAAAAATATATTATATTTATGTTAATAACATTTTAGTGTCAATCTAATTTTCTCTCCACGAACTTTTTCGTTGTTTATGAAGTGATTCGTTTAAGTCACTGTCTATGGCGTCTCAGGATCGATTCAATGAAACAGCTTGTAAATGATCACGTCTAAAACAATGTATATTGTGTCAAACACACCAATGTTTTTTTAGTTTGGCAAATTGAAACATTTTTACTGTTTTGATTGCAGTGTATTGAAAAGACACAAAGATGAAAGTAATTCATTTATATGCAGTGTGTGCTTATTTCAGTAATAAAACATTGTACATTCTTTGGCAAGTATTGTATAATTTTTTTACACGATTTGTTTTTCAACAAGAATAAATATTGTTATACAAAAAAACACGTTTGCCTGGAAAGTAACTTATTAAGTAAGTAATAGTCTCGGTCTAGAAATGAGCCTAATGTAGGCCCACACTAGACCACGTGCATGAAGTAGCCTATAGTGTTGTTTAATGTTTTTGAAAGACCTATCATTTTCGTTTTTGTTAAGAAACATATTTCCAAAAAGTAATAGACAATGTCGGCTATTACCTTTTGAGTGGGCACATAATAATACTATCAATATGGCTACTGCCCTTATAATAATAAACTACTAATACTACAACTACTAGTCGGCAGCTGCTGTTTATTAAAAAATAAAATAATAATAAAAATAATAATAATAATAATGCATCTAAATTGCTGTTACAATGACTCATGGACATTTTTATTTTGTTCACATATAGCCTACAGACCAACAACAGAGTGTATTCTTCTTTTACATATGTTCCATATTTTACTGGTGGTTCAGCACAAATGACTACTGAAAGAGAGAGAATCAGGTGTTGTAACATTATTATTATATAAATAATAATTCCCCTTCAGTGTTAAATTACCAAAACTAGCACCATTACTTTCAACAGGCCAAGGGGTACAAGATAAACTTCATATAGTCTCCCCATAGGCCTTTAAAAAACTTTGCGTGCGTGCGTGTGTGCGGGCATGCGTGAGTGTGTGTGTGTATGACTTTTAGAACATGTAGGCCTACAACTCTATACCATTAACATTCTGAATCAATATTTTGTTCAAGCTTTTCAACATGTATCTTTACACACAAAAACAGCCACAATTTATGCCTCGTGTGTGTGTGGCCTAGCTGTGTCAGAATGTAATTCCATGCTCCATGCACGGGCTAGATGATGAACCTTCGACCTACAGGTCCATTTGCCATCTCCCACATTTATCCTTGTAATTACGCGTGGTGGACAGGCCGGTGTCACTGTGGTGACAGAGACTGTATTTTGCTACCTTCAGGACGGACGGTGATTATCACGCGGGTGATCCGAGGCAGCTGGCTCGGGCTCTTGAGAAAACACTGCTCCTCGACCAATTCATTATCTCCTCATACTTGTCACAGTTGTCACGAGAGAGAGAGAGATGTATTGGTCAGCGAGGCTATACTCCTTAACATCCATAGCCCAGAGCAGTAGGCTACAGACATGCGCCGTGGCGAGGGTTTTTATAGGAAAGTAAGACGATTTGATGCGCATTAGGAAACATATGGATATGTGAATAAAAAAAGACTAGCCTATATATTAAAACGCGCCTCAGGGGCACAACGTAATTTTCATAATATGCCATTTAGCAGACGCTTTTATCCAAACCGACTAACAGTCATGTGTGCATACATTTTTACGTATGGGTGGTCCCGGGGATCGAACCCACTACCCTGGCGTTACAAGCGCCATGCTCTACCAATTGAGCTACAGAGGACCACATGCAATTATGCATCATTATGTATTAGTAGGTTTATAGCCCACATCTCATTAATAGAAGCCATAGCATTAGATCTATCCGCCACTGTCCACAATGATGAGCCTATGGATAATAATAGGATCATGCTATGTATAGGCTTTGGCTATATGGTCTTATTTTGGATGATGCTAAAACAATAGACCTGCATCTCTTTACTAAATATGCCATTCAATATTCAAAACAGGTGTTTGTAAGGAAAGGCTGGAAAGTTGTTTTTCAGAAGGCCTCATCCTCACAACATCAAGGCTGTGGCGTGATGGGCGGCCACAAGCCAAGAGAAAGACCTCCTCTCTCTCTCCGAGGGAAGGACCACTGTTTGGCGTGTGTTATCCATCCATGACTACAAATGCGCATCCCCTGTCGCCCGGCCGCGTGTCAATGGCGCCACTGCGTGCTTCCAAGATGCAGAGGAAATGCGTGTAGTAATAGCTAGATCCACTCAGCACCGTGCGCTGCTCAGAAACAGTTCACTAGGCCACCGGAGGACAGCAGCATGCGTGATGATGTAACACGCAAGCCAGGCAGCCAGAGCAGAGCGCCAGAGAGCGTCCCTGGCTGTGCCATGGCCCTACACTCACACCACTCCGGGTCGCAACCTGCTTATTGGAGACTGAGGTCACATATATGTTCGTGCTAAATGATAAAAATAACTCGTAAAAAAGGGTAAAGCAGGAGCGAGACATGACTAAAGACGACTATTAGCATTTCACAGGCAATACATGTATGCAGGGAGCCACCCGTAGCTGACAGATTGAGAGATGATATAAATGGAGTCAATTGGCTTTTTATTACAGGCAAATATGGATATGTAATGCCATACAAACTCGGAGTGCTGAAATCTAGGAAATTTACCATATAGGCCTGCAAATTACTAATATATGCAGGTCTGTTAATATGTACAACAACAATGAGTTTATTACATTGCAATGTGAATCTTTTCAACGCGTGGGCCACGTGCATAATCCTACGATGTTGTTAACAATTGATCTTGTTTGAAATAGCCTAATAATCTTGTAAATGTTGAAGGTTTTCAACACACACACACACACACACACACACACACACACACACACACACACATACACACACACACACACACACACACAAACACACACACACACACATACACATACTATAGGCCTATGCACAGAAAAAATATGTTGTCTTTCTTACAAATCTCAATAAAATATAAGGCGTATTGCTACATGAACTGCCCTCATAATATAATCTGTATTAGTAGCCTTTAATCAGTGTATGTTTATGTTTACTTTTATAAATATGGGCTACTCAAATGCACAAATATATGTTTATTGTATTTCAGAAAATATGTCACTTTTTGTTGGACCTTTTATAATTGGAGAAACAGGATTGTATGATTAAAATCATTTGTTTGGTAGGCCTACAAGTTCTGAAAATGAGAGCGATACGGCCTAACCAGCGTACTCTTGACCATCGTTGGATTGTAATGAAGTGAGACTAAAATGGTTTGGCTAAGAGTGTGACTGAACGAAAGTAGTTCCTAGAATAGAATATAATAGAAAGGGAAACGTCTGAGAAAAGAGTCTTCACGCAATGACACTGCAGAATATTGGACACATTTTCAGCAAATCAATTCACCAGTCTAACAAGTACAACATTCAAAAAGCTGCATTGGACACAAGCCAATAAAATTAATAAATGAATGGATACTTATTTATTCATATTGAATCCGTTGGACTATAGACTACATTATTTCCTAAAATGTATTTTTTTGCGACTGGCATTCTATTGGTCTTTTTAGGCCTAGCTTCTGCAGTGTTCCCATAGAATTAGGAATTAGAATACGTAATTTATTATGATCTCCATGAGTGTTCCAATGTCAATCTATCTAACCAAATTAAACCATTTTCAAAAGTTGTGTGTCATGCAATAGGCTATTTATCTTTCCAGCAAACCTAATATAGATGAGCAGTCTGCCCACGAAAGGGTAAGTACAGCCTACCCACAAATACAAAATAAGATCAAATTAATTTTTACAACGAACACAAACAAGTTCCCTTCAGAATACCATAGAATCGTTAGGCGTACATATACCACCATGCCATAAATAATTTGATAGTCTGCATGTGCATGGGAACACACTAGCCTACTTTCTCCTTTATCGGTCAAAGTGATTTGAATAAATACATGTGCAAGTTGATTCACACGTTCTCCTTTTTTTATTTTTAAAAACAGAAAAAGCATTAATTTATTTTATAAATCCCTTTTTACAGTTGTCACAAAGTGCTTTATAGATACCAAGCCTAACTTGAATAACTTGCTAAGCTGACGTTAATAACGTGTTAACAACAGTTAAATGTCTTCATACCGAAGGTCTGCATGATCTTCATATCTTTCTTTCTTTCTGCTATTGATATGGGAGGGCAGCTTGAGCGCTTGGTTAGGTTTGACTTATATGTCTATAGCCTGGTTGTTCCGTTTTGTTATTAGCCTACACCTACATGGCAACACGGCATATCAGATCACAAAATTGTTATTAATAGCCATGTTTCGATAATCCCTTGTTGGCTTTCTTATGTATTTGACCCTTTCTTTAAAGTTTAGTCTAACAGGCCCTAGGCCTATATTCACTTAGAAAATGTGTAACCTTTGACCCATTATATTCTCACCCCAATTTCTATTGGATGTTGATTGGATAAGCTGTAGCCTACTGGAGATGTTAACCAAAATAAAAGTAGGCTAACTTGATAACTGATCACTAGGACTAAAGGGACTTCATATGAATTAATTTGGCCAGTTGAATTTGCAAATGTACTAATAAAATAAATAAATACAATATTATGAAATAGTACCACATCGATAAAGAAATCCAAAAAGATGGTTCAACTTCAAGTATCGAGTTTGAATCTTTAACCCAAAGGCTATTGAATTATAGACTGCTATAGGCTACTATCTATATTTCAGAAATGTGTGAATGTGTTCGATGACGGATGTCCACAAATGTAGCCTATACAATAAAATAAGGAAAAGTCCAAAAAGATAAGGAAAAGTTATAGTTATATTATAGTTATAGGTGACTGTGTGGTTAACACGCGCTTTTTAGCAAATTTCAAGGATCATGTGGGCATCAGTCTCCTTGAGAGCGTGACTGAAGCTCCGCAGTTAGCAGTTTATCCTTGGCGGGTCACACAGGTCACGAGGAACGGGGCTAAAACCAAAGCACTCAGCTCACAAAGCAACCTGAAGGGGCCGATAGGCCAACGTGTGTTATTCCTAACACTAGACTAGAGAATGAGCAAAATGATAGCCTATTTCGAGAGTTGTTGCTAACCCTAAATCCAAACGAATTCAGGAACAATGGCATTTATTCAAAAATGTTATTTTAGTCACACTTCATTAAAACATTTTTTTGCTGTAAAGTAGGTTGCCTAAACCTCCCATTTAGCCAGTGCTTTGAAAACAAAAGTTAGGAATTATGGATTTATGCTGTGCAGCTGAAAATACAACAATGATGTTTACAAAGACAAATTATTGATGAACAACCAGTAGGCCTAGCCAGCTAGACAAAAGTAAAACTATCTAAAATGAAATCCACCTTACTGACTCAGTGTGGGACAAAGTTTTGTGCTGGAGCTCAGTGGGCTGCATGGGGGGTGAATCCACACAGTACTCTGGTCTTGCTATTGCGTGAGAAGTCAACCTATATCTTTCAGTTGGGAAGAGTGGTACACAATACTAGAATGGGTGGTGGAGCTAGCTATATGGAACATTTAGGGCCTAGGGGCATACCCTCAGATCCTCAGACAGTCTCTTTGCACCACCACCACCATCACAGACCCCACTGTCTCAAGAACTTTGAATTCAACAGGACTGAGAAAAAGCAATGTTATGTTTTTTTTGTATTGTCAATGGGTGTGCTTAGCTCATGATCTTTCAGTTTAATGTTTAGGATTATATTTCCAAATTCATCCTTGTGTGTATGGATAGAAAATATAGTATAATATATGCCATTTAGCAGACACTTTTATCCAAAGCAACTTAGTCATGTGTGCATACATTTTACGAATGGGTGGCCCTGGGAATCGAACCCACAACCCAGCCATACAGGACCACGACCTGTATCAACCTGTACTGAAAAGTTTTGAAAAGTTTGTCTTTTACATTACATGTGTTGCTCCATAATCTTGGCTTATATAGGCTACTAACTTACCGGTATTTACGTATTTGTTTACCTAACTGAGGGAGGTTTGGATTCCGGTCGTTGGAGTGACCCTATATGAAGGATACTTTTGATCTGAGAGATAGGCCCAGGTGGATTATGACAATAAGAATGGTGTCAGTCTCAATGAGGCTATACAGGATACTGTCACTGGCCTTTTGGGGGATCAGTGAAGAGTAAGGCGTTTATTTAGAATGAAATGAAATGACTACAAAAACAAGGAACTGTGATATTGTTGCTTTTCTAGGTAACCATAACTATAAAACAGAGTAAAATACATTTGAATAGATATAAATTCATTGCAAGACACACTTTCTGTATATCTCAATAGAATTCTATAAATCACACAAATTCACAAAGAATGTGTTGTGTATGCAAATTTGGGCATGCCTGACACAACCGTAAATTATATAACTTTGTTTTATTGAGACATAAACCTACAATGTCATTTTCATGACTATACATTTGCTATAATGTACACCAAAACTAAAGAAACTATTTACATAATCTATAAAGAATTCATATCACATCCATAAATAATTAATAGACATGACATACACCCATTAAATCTGTTTACCAAAGTTTTATGACTTTTATATAATATTTTATCATACGTATTATTCAATAAATATGACATCAAAGTGTATTTTCGATCCATAGTTCCATCTGACATAATCTATATTAGATGCATTGTAAAATACCTTGTCAACTTTTACTAGTGCTCTGCAGTGTATAACTATTACCTGTTTGTTTAGTTCTCACGGGTGTGTGATGAATGCTTTACATAGATACATGTAAATAATGTAAATAATTGGAATCAGTGTGGAAGCCTGTTTCCTTCCCTCCACCCTCCTCGTAGAGTTAATCAATCATTCATTAATGATATATTTTAAGAGAACGTTCTTGGTTGGACTGTGGTCTGACACTTGAGCGGCAAAAATTATCTTATTTTATGGACATTGTTTGAATCAATGGTTTCTTTTACTTTCCATTCTACTAATTTCCATGGTACTCTCTCTAACTCTCTCTCCCATATATTATAAAGCACAAAGCCTCAGCAGTCCCTACTGCAATAGTCAATAAACTTTCCTCCACAGATATACACTTCTGTCACATTCATACAGGTGTCATAGGCCCCGTGTAGCTCAGTTGGTAGAGCATGGTGCTTGCAACGTTAGGGTTGTGGGTTCGATTCCCACGGGGGGCCAGTATGAATATGTATGCACTTACTAACTGTAAGTCGCTCTGGATAAGAGCGTCTGCTAAATGACTAAACTGTAAATGTGTCCATAGATTAGTAATACACTAAATTCAAATCCTTCATATAGGGTCATTCCAACAACCAGAATCTAAACCTCCCCGAGTTAGGTAAATACTGGTAAGTTGTTACTTAGTTTGAAATGGAATGGAACATAGTCTGAAGGTACGTTGTCTCTTCTCAGTGCAGCGCAATTCTTGTTATAATGAGTCTAATAAGAGAAACATGTAGAGATGTGTACTCTGGCATTTTCTGTTGCGTTGTGTTTTTTTAATTGGAGTGAAGAAAAAGCATTGTGTGTGTGTGCGTGTGCATGCGTGCGTGCGTGTGTGAGTGTGTGTAAAATCTAAAATACACAGGGAAAAGAGAGAGGAGAGGAGAGGAGGGGGAGGCAAATAGAGAAATTAGAAAAAGCTGAAAAATAGAGAGGGAGAGAGAAGAGAGAAAGGGAGAAAAGAGGAGTAAAAAGGAGCGAATACCTCCCAGGGAGGCGTAGAATCCCTTCATCTGCTATTCAGTGTGTGGAACACTGGCTACACTTATCCCCTCTCTCTATAAGGAGCTCCGCTTTCCGCCCCATTAAAAAGTTTGGGAACTAATGCCACCCCTGAATACTAGTCTAATTAGAGTACTACCCAGAGCTGCAAGGGCCTAGCTACACAAGAGGAGGCCGAGGCTAAGGGAAAGGATTCTGTCACTTCCCTTTTGTAGAACCCATCTTTTTTTGTCTTCTTTTTTTGTCTTTCTTTTTCTTTCACGTTCCGACTCTCTCTCTTTCTGGGTATTCTCTCTCTTCAACGTGTGTATAGAGAGCAGGAATGAGGAATCCTACTACAGCTGAACCGATCTTTCACCACGGAGATACTTTTGATCTGGGAGACAGGCCCAGGTGGATTACGACAATATGAATGGTGTCAGTCTCAATGAGGTTATACAGGATACTGTCACTGGCCTTTTGGGGGATCAGTGAAGAGTAAGGCGTTTATTTTGAATGAAATGAAATGACTACAAAAACAAGGAACTGTGATATTGTTGCTTTTCTGGGTAACCATAACTATAAAACAGAGTAAAATACATTTTAATAGATACAAATTAATTGCAAGACACTCTTTCTGTATAACTCAATAGAATTCTAAGAATCACACAAATTCACAAAGTATGTGTTGTGTATGCAAATTTGGGCATGCCTGACACTACTGTAAATTATATAAAATGCAAAATAAACGTTGACAACTTCCTCCCTCTAGACTGCTATAGGCTACTGTCTATATTTCACAAATGTGTGAGTGTGTTTGATGACGGATGTCCACAAATGTAGCCTATACAATAAAATAAGGAAAACTCTGAAAAAATAAGGAAAAGTTAGAGTTATATTATAGTTATAGGGGACTGTACGGTTAACACACGCTCTCCCAGGACCCCTTTTTGATGTGATCTGAGTCATGGTTTGGAAGGGCTGTGGTCTTTTCTCTGGAGGCTCCCTCCTCGGAGTGTGAGTCAGCATGCTTGGACCACAGAGCTGTGATTCTGAGGCTGTGTCCCAAATGGCACCCTATTCCCTATGGGTCCTGGTCAAAGGTAGTGAGCTACAGTACATTGGGAATAGGTCTGAATACTCTGTTATATAAAGTCAGACTGCTGAGGTCAGGTCAATTTGAGTTAGGCATTATAGGATCTACTCAATGAATCTGGCTTAATCAACTTAATCACAAGCCCTAATACACTGTACACAGGGGTGGCCTTTATTCATAATAACCCAAACAGTATTGATTAAAGAAAATGTTAATCCTAATAAGCTAATCTCCCCAGATTTCACAGGATGGAACATTTTCATGGGGAGAGAGAGAAAGATGGACAGTTATATCAACAACTCGTTGGGACTGAGAGAGTAGATAGATAGATAGATAGATAGATAGATAGATAGATAGATAGATAGATAGATAGATAGATAGATAGATAGATAGATAGATAGATAGATAGATAGATAGATAGATAGATAGATAGATAGATAGATAGATAGATAGATAGATAGATAGATAGATATAGACAGAGAGAGAGACAGAGAGACAGAGAAAGAGAGCGAGAGAGAGAGAAAGAGAGTGAGTGAGTGAGTGAGTGAGAGCAGGAGAGAGAAAAAGGGGAAGCTGAGAGAGAGAAAGAGAGAGAGAATCGGGGATGCTGAGAGAGAGAGAGATCTACTCAATACTACAGCTTAGTTCTACAGCTGTACTATTAAGAGTATCTTGACTGACTGCATCACAGCTTGGTATGGCATCCGTCCACAAGGCGCTACAGAGGGTAATGCGTATGGCTCAGTACATCACTGGGGCCAAGCTCCCTGCCATCCAGGACCTCTATACCAGGCGGTGTCAGAGGAAGGCAAGAGGTACAGATGCAGCAAGTCTGGAACCAACAGGACCCTAAACAGCTTTTACCCCCAAGCCATAAGACTTCTAAATAGTTAGTTAAATAGTTAACCAATAGCTACCCGGACTATCTGCATTAACCCTTTTTGCATGAACTCATTTGACTCATCACATACTCTGCTGTTACTGTTTATTATCTATCCTTTTGCCTAGTCACTTTATCCCTACCTATATGTACATATCTACCTCAATTACCTCGCACATTGACTCGGTACTGGTACCCTGTGTATATAGCGAAGTAATCGTTACTCATTGTGTATTTATTCCTGGTGTTATTATTTTTCTATTATTTCTCAATTTTTCTTTCTGCACTGTAGTGTTTGAGGATAGGATGAAAGGTTCTGGCAGTCTGGCACAGGCCTGGTTCTGTTTCTGGTTCCTACAAGCAGGCCAAGGAGAAAGACTCAACCCTATGTAGTGCACTACTTTTGACCAGAGCCCTATGTAACCTGGTCAAAAGTAGTGCACTTCATAGGGAATAGGGTGCCATTTTGGACACATTCACAGCCTTCACTATCCCACTTAATCCACACCACCACCTCCATTGCATTTTCCACAATGTCCTCCGACCTACATCATTTATTCAGATGAAGAGTTTAGAGTTTGGGGGGTGTTTTTATTTGACCTACATCTTGGCTTTCTCACCTTGCGATGAACTTGTTCTGTCTGAGATTCCGCTGCGGAATGATGTCGATATATTATTCTGTCGACTTGAAATGAAGCACAGAGGTTAGCGAAGCATCTCCTACCGAGCTACAACAATAAATAGGACAAACGTTGTTGCCGCCATTTATGCCGTTCAGGCCACTTGCAACTTGGAAAGTCCCGAAAAGCCTAACTCCCAGTCATCCTAAAGAGTCCTGAAACGACGGCAACCGCCAGCAGCTGTCTGAGGTCACAGCTAACAGCGAACGGATTTTCCTGGCGGTTTGCATCCAATATATCATTTAGCATCCTGCACTCTCCACAGTGTGCTGCTATTCAGAGGGGTTCTGGCAGAACGTGTAGCCGTTGTATCGGGTGGACTGGCTCGGCTGGCTGGCTAACAGTCCGGGACCTGGTTAGTAACATGCAACAACGCCATTGGGCTGTAAACACTTCATCGATCTCAAGCAGCCCGTTCATCATAGTGACACCCGCAGGTAATGCACACCGCCTAGCTAACAGCCCAGCTAACAGCTCAGCTAACAGCCCAGCTAACAGCCCAGCTAACAGCCCAGCTAACAGCCTAGCTAACAGCCCAGCTAACAGCCCATCTAACAGCCTAGCTAACAGCCCAGCTAACAGCCCAGCTAACAGCCCAGCTAACAGCCCAGCTAACAGCCTAGCTAACAGCCCAGCTAACAGCCCATCTAACAGCCCAGCTAACAGCCTAGCTAACAGCCCAGCTAACAGCCCAGATAACAGCCCAGCTAACAGCCCAGGTAACAGCCCAGATAACAGCCCAGATAACAGCACAGCTCCAGCCCAGCTAACAGCCAACAGAAAGCAGGACCCAGGACCTTTCCTTTCAACCTCAGAACCAGTCCCCAGTACCCAAACACTGACCAACTTTAACGGATGGCTGTCAGAGATCTGACCTAACCCATAGAAACATAAATCTACAATAACATATGCATCCATATAAACATAAATACACTTATGTCTAAGGTCAAATGGGATTTAGAATTTATTTTCAGAATATGGTGCCAGGTTAATTAATGTACTATACCATACATGAAACCATATTTACTAGATCAATACATCTTAATGGGAAAATATATACATTAATTGGGTGCATGTGTTTGTGTGTGTGTGTGTGTGAGTGTGTGTTTGGGTGTGAGTACACCCAGTGGGGAAAGTTCATGTTTGAAGTTGCTGCCTGTATCCTCTGTACTATGTCATCCATTCCCTCTCTCTCTCCATAGCGACGCCCCTGTCACTCAAAAGGCAAAAAAACATCAACAGTGGAAGCCACCCATGAAGACGCACTCCCACTCTCCTCTCCCCTCTCTCTCATGTTTTTTCCCCTAACTAGCTTTCACTCCCTCTGTCTCACTCTCTCCCTGACTCCTACTCTCGACTCTCTCTCTTTCCCTCCCTCATTTCTCTCTCTCTCTCTCTCTCTCTCTCTCTCTCTCTCTCTCTCTCTCTCTCTCTCTCTCTCTCTCTTCCTCATCTATCACTATCTGACTCCCTCTTCCCCCCCTTTCTCTTTCTCTCTCTCTCAGCCTCATTGACTCAACCACAAAGTGTCTGCTGCAGATGCCCAGAGCTTCTAAAAGGACTAGCGAGACACCAGAGCTAAGCATTTAAGTGGGTAGATTCTGCTGCATATACCCCCTCCTCTATGCCTCTGTGTGTGTGTGTGTGTGTGTGTGTGTGTGTGTGTGTGTGTGTGTGTGTGTGTGTGTGTGTGTGTGTGTGTGTGTGTGTGTGTGTGTGTGTGTGTGTGTGTGTGTGTGTGTGTGTGTGTGTGTGTGTGTGTGTGTGTGTGTGTGTGTGTGTGTGTGTGTGTGTGTGTGTGTGTGTGTGTGTGTGTGTGTGTGTGTGTGTGTGTGTGTGTGTGTGTGTGTGTGTGTGTGTGTGTGTGTGTGTGTGTGTGTGTGTGTGTGTGTGTGTGTGTGTGTGTGTGTGTGTGTGTGTGTGTGTGTGTGTGTGTGTGTGTGCGTGCGTGCGTGCGTGCGTGCGTGCGTGCGTGCGTGCGTGCGTGCGTGCGTGCGTGCGTGCGTGCGTGCGTATGCGTATGCGTGTGTGTCTTCCTAGCCCGTTCCCAGTCTCTTGGAGGCATGCCGACCCGGGATCAGTATTTGACAGACGTGGTGTTCTCATAGCAGTAGATCGACACCACAGTTAAATCCAGAGGCCTTGTGATACACACAAGACCCCTGTCCCAGGGCCCGCGCCCCCTGCCAAAAAGTGAGCCACATCAGAGGCAGCACCAGATTTTAACATTTACATTTTCATCATTTAGCAGACACTCTGACTTACAGTAGTGAGTATATACATTGTTTCATACTGGTCCCCCATAGGAATCAAACCCACAACCCTGGCAATGCAAGCACCATGCTCTACCAACTGAGCCACACGGGACCCCTGAGCCACATGGGACCCCACGACCCTGTAACACATTTGAAGTGCTCTGGGCTTTGATATTCTGCAAGATACTGATCCCAGACCACAGGTTATGTATGGGATTTTCGAGGGAGGGAAATCCCTCAGAACTATGTGCGCTTCAATGTTATGGCGGTTTATGCTGTATGACGGGCTAAAACCCGCTCAACGTCTAGTTTTGATTTTGATTTACATTTGGTTGTCAACTAACATGAATTCAATGTGAAATTAACAAAATATTTAATGTAATTGATTTATTTGGTGACTTTTTGCAAATCCAATCAGTTTTCCACGTTGATTCAACGTCGTCACATTGAATGTATTTGTTGAAATGGCGTTGAAACAACATTGATTCAACCAGTTTTGCTTAGTGTGGAGCTGCTACAGTATGCTACAGTACTTTAAAGCCCTGTAAAAGAACCTCTTGATCTACAATAAAGATTACCCAACAATTTGACAGTTCTTTGCACTGTGAAAGCCCTATACAATTGCAAGTGATAATCTCCTGATCCACTGATCCAGTTTCTTGATAAATGATTGTAACACCTTCGTGCTGTGTGTGTATGTGTGTGTGTGTGTGCGTGTGTGCATGCGTGCGCATTCATGCTTTTGATGTCTCTTTGATTGACAGATCCAATGAGCCTTGAAATAGAGCAAGCAAAGATGGATGACATGTTGACAGTGATTATTCCCTCCATAATATGCAGTTTTATGTTTCACAAGTAAGTATGGTTTGGCTGTATTTCACTCCGCAAATCATGGCATTTTTAAAAAATCATGCCACTTTCATTTTATTAGTCCTTTCAACTTTCCATTCATTCATTCATTCATTTATTCATGTGTTTGCTTGATGTTGAGTAAGGTTTGGATTCAATCCAAACCGCGGAAGATCCACGTTATAGCGCGATTGAAAGATTTCCAATTGAGTTGACATATGCAGTGTTAACCGTGAATGCAGTCTCTGCGAACGCGGGAACATTGCCTTAGAAATTCTATCCTGCTATAGCACGGATCTTCCACGAGCCAAATTGAATATAGGTCTATCCAGGCAGATCGCTCAAGATTGACTTTAAAAATGGTCCTGAAAAAAGTCCAGAGGACGTCTGGAAATGCCTTAAAAATGGGCCAATAGGGGCAACAGTGACCGCTATTACTATCCAGTAGGCTTGGGTTTTGCTAGGGCATTGCCGATGGGCGTAATTCCATGGATCTGAATCCGAAGGTCACGTGTTCAATGCCAGTGATAGACAGTCATTTTTTATTGTTTTGTTTTAACCCTATCAACAACATTAAGCCTTTACCTCAAAATGTGGAGCAACTTTGAAATTTGATGTTTTGAGAAACGTGGATAAACGTCAGAATCTGAAGTCAAAATTGGTTAAAAAAAAAACAAACAAAAAAACATTTAGATTCCTAAAAGTTGACACACTCACCACAATCTAAGCCATTTTGTGTGTGTGCTTACGTGTGTGTGCGTGCGTGTGTGTGTGTGTGTGTGTGTGTGCAGGACAGAATTTCCACTACACATGGTGTGTGGCTGCATCCAGCCAGGGAGTCTCATCACCAGCACCTCTGCAGTATTATGGAGATGAAGGAAGTTGTCTTTCCTTCTCCCCATCCCCCTTCTCCTGTCTATCCCCTCTTCATCCCTCTCTCTTCCCCTCCTGAGGTCGGATAAAATAATACCGAAATATCATATACCTAGTCTGCAACATCAACATTGACTCTCTCAAAGCTCGGAAAAAAGACCTTAAAACAACATTGTGTTTCCTATAGAAGGAGGCAGGCTGAAAGAACCCTTTTGTTTTGTAGCAGAGAACACACACACACACACACACACACACACACACACACACACATACACACACCCAGACACACACACACACACACACACACAGCTCATCTCCCTCTCTGATGGAGCTAGTGTTCACAAAGGCCAGGCAGAAAGCGTTTAACCAGAGAATCTCACCAAAGTGGAAAAAGATGCCGTTTGATTTGATACTTCCTCCCTTGGCAGGGGAACTTCCTCTGCCCCATCACAACTGTTTCTAGAGCCCCTGTCGGAGTTTGGCTTCAGCTGGGGGAGGGGGGGTGGGGGGCAGAGTGGGGTAGGAATGGGTGTCAGGAGGGCCCCTGTGCTCCGGGGTGGTCAGGGCAGCAGATTTTGAGCGGATCCCTGTTGGAGATGTGAGGTGGCTCCATGGTAACTGGATATATAAAGCACACAGAACACATGCAGGGCACACTGGGGTGTAGCTAGCCACCTGCTGGAGGTCCATTCGGTCTGTGTGTGCGTGTGTGCTTGTGTGTGTGGAGGGTCTGTGTTTGTCTGCGTGTTTGTGTGTGTGTGTAGCGAGTTCTACACTAACAGCCTCCACTGTTAGCACAAAGCTAAATTCACCTCTGCTCTACTCTGCTTTATGGAGCCAAAAAACTTCACTGAGCACTTATACTCGACTCATGCAGATAGCGAGTATTAGCGACCGTTCAGAGAGTTGTGGAGAGGTAGCCTACCCATCCATATTGTGTGTGTACCAACACTGCCACCATGATTTGAACCCTATTCCACTCACGCTCATTGAATCAGTGATCAGTCTAGTTGGTTTTCATAGTTGTGTTTCTGCTCCCAACTGTTAGTGTTTCACTTACAGGTTTCATTCTGCCCCTCTCTGCATGGCAAGCCTGGAGAAGAGGCTTTTACACACCCACACACACTCACTTACTTACTCACTCACTCAAACACATGCATGTAGAGTCAAATGAGCACACTACCCAATTGGCAGTTTAGCCACTATCCAGACCTTTGCAAATGGCTGACCGATCTTCATCCTCACAGAGCTTGCATGATGAGTGTTGGTTTTCCTATATGTTGCTGATGCTCTGAAGTGTGAACTCTTTTTATTTGACAACATTAATAGAATGTGCTCTAGCTCAAATATCCTCCTATTAGGCATAAAATGGCAAAGCAACGCTGTAGGCTGTGCCAATGATTTTGATGTATTTATGTAATTTAACCTTTTCTTATCTAAGTTGGTCTTTTGAGATATAATCTGTTGTTTCAAGAGAGAGAAGCCTGGTCCAGACCTGGTCTGTATTAGAGAGATGAGAGAGAAACGTCTTTAAAAAGACTAAAGGTTCAGAGGTCATCTCCCATCATCCTCTCTGTCCAGTGTTTGGTCAGGTGTTTACCCATAGTCCTTAGGGGCACGTACTGTACTGTCTGTCTGTTGTGTCTCTTCCTGTTTGTTTTCTAGTGATTTACTAGTAAACCTCTGACAGTTTAGCAGGCTGGAATAAACGTCTTTAACACAGGCAATACATGTTTTCAAATTCATCTAGAAACTAGGATAATATTTGGTTTCTGTATCTGACAGGTTTTGCTAAACATATGCTGTGCTTCTCCTAATTGTGGTCCGTAGTATCCGAAGCCTAAGACAACATTCCCAACATGTTTGTTGGTTTAGCCAGGGAATCAGTTAGCCACTGCATACTCAACAAAGTCCAGGGGTGGACATTGGTGACCCTTTCTTTTTCCTTCACAGATTCATGTACTCCAATTCATGCTGCCAAGTTAAACAAGGGAGAATAATACATTTAGAAACTTTAAACAAAGCTCTGCAGCAATTAAATTATGAGTTTAGTTTTCAGTAAAAATGTATTTGATTAACTGAGCTGAGATATCTATTTTTAACAGATGTATTTTAGATGACTACATCAAAACATACACTTGCACGTAGACAAACACAAACAGACAGGACTTGACACAACCAAACAGACAAAGGCAATAGCCTCAGTGCTCATGCAGGGGTACACACATACACACACACGTGCGCATGCACGCACACACGCACACACACACACACACACACAATCAAATATATATGGCAATAAATACCATACATGTTCAATTAGAACAGGCAGGCCAGACGTAGGAAGCACAACCCGACCACAGAGGAAAAGGCTTATAAAATAATTACCCTGGAAAGAATTGAAACGTGTGCGCCTGTACTTAGCAAGTGCACTCAGAGGAGCATTGAAGACAGGCAATAAGAGTCCAGGTACTTGTGGTTAGCCATACCATATGTGAGTCAACAGTGCCTTGAACAGGGTTGGATGCCATATGTACTATAGCGACAAGCCAGTTAGCTTAAAACTCCCAGTCTTACTTTCTAGTATTCCAGTGGAAGTCACAAATACTTACGATATATTTGAGGTACCCGTTTGGTATTTTTGGTTGGCTTATGTAGTAATAATGCTCGTATGGTAGTATTTAGCATTTGTGCTGCAGTAGTGGCAAACAGTGACACTTGTGTTTGTGTTGTGGTGAAATGTAACAAAGTATGAAATTTGAATGTAATCTCACTTTTCCTTCTGCTTCTCTCTGTATTATTGCAAACATCCACCGCCAAATTTGATTTCAGCCATAAAAATGAGAGGAAAGTTGTGTGTAGTCCATGCGGGGATTTAGCACTTTGACATTATGAAGTTTTACTAGTTTTAATTTCCTGTTGTGTCGCAGTAAACAAAATGCATTATTTGAATGTGAGACATCCATGACTTAGTGATGGAAGGCACAATTTATATACAGTAACTTGGTCATAGGACAGGGTGAAATTGACAAAAAATAATATTTTAGATATGAATAAGAATGAAACAGTGAAACAAACCCCCAACTCTGGTGACATGGTTTAGTTGGTGTAAGTAAGGTAGCAGCGTACATGACACTGATGCTGCTGTTAACTTCTCTGCCTATATGTCTGTGCGGGCTCGTCGTTGTTACGGTGCGTAATTGATTCCTACGGTCTTCTTCCTCTCCTCTTGATCCCTCCACCCTCTCCTGTCATGTCTCACTCAGGTGGAACCGGCTAGCAGGGGGTCCTGCGCCGCTCTGCGTCCTCTCCTCTCTCCCGGCACGGGCCACATATGTTACACAGATCAGCATGTTTCCGTCCTAAACCCCCTCCCCACCCTCCCCGGCGAGTACGGATAGAGTTTCTGTGAGTCGACAAGGGAAGAGAAGTGAAATGTAGTGCTGGTCGGATGGCGCTAGGATGTCACAAAGCAAACACATAAATCTGTACATTGTTAGCATTGGAGTTTTTTCCTCCCCTGGTTGTGTGAGCCCAGAGTGACCTCTGGCCTCCCTCTCTCTTTCCCCATATTTAGATACCGTTTGTTGGTGAGCTGAGCTTCATATTTGGATTTGGATTCACAGGTTGAGGAGACTGCTCACTGGAAAAACACAAATTAAAGACATACGTGGTGCACATATCTGCACATATGTGGCGTAGTACACAATTTTCAGGGACCACTTTTGGCTCATGAGCTACTTTCAGAACTACTGGCTAAAAAGTATACAAAAGTACCGGAGAATCTCTTTAAGGATGATTATAAAGAAATAAACTTGGTAATTTACAGAAATATAGAAACAACACCACTGGATTTTTTTTTCTAACATAGTATTTTCTACTTCTGTTCAGTTGATCTTTTGTGTTTCCTAGAAAAACCTTTAATGTACTTAACTAGTTTTGCCTTGTACTATTGGCACCCGCCAAATCTCCAACACATTTGGAGAGTTCTATGGATGAGTATCAAAGGACCTTCACACCCAGACAGTTGTTCCTTCTGCTCTCATCGAAGCAGAGGAGTAGTAGGACTGCATCCCAAATGGCACCCTATTCCCTACATAATGCACTACTTTTGACCAGGGCTCGCTGTAGTGCACTATATAGGGAACAGGGTGCCATTTGAGACATAGCCCAGAGGTCGGTCGGTCTGGGCCGGGCTGGACTGGGTCTGATAGTGTAACAGCCTGTCAGATTTATGCTTCATCGTTAACGCTTAATGACTTTACCAGTCTAAACAAATAATCTAGGGAGAGACAGAGGGAGTGCAGAGGTGGAAAAAGGGAGAGAGGGAGGGAGGGAGGGAGGGAGCGATTTAGGGAGAGACAGAGGGAGTGCAGAGGTGGAAAAGGGAGAGAGGGAGGGAGGGAGCGATTTAGCGAGAGACAGAGGGAGTGCAGAGGTGGAAAAGGGAGAGAGGGAGGGAGGGAGGGAGGGAGGGAGGGAGGGAGGGAGGGAGGGAGCGATTTAGGGAGAGACAGAGGGAGTGCAGAGGTGGAAAAGGGAGAGAGGGAGGGAGGGAGCGATTTAGGGAGAGACAGAGGGAGTGCAGAGGTGGAAAAGGGAGAGAGGGAGGGAGGGAGCGATTTAGGGAGAGACAGAGGGAGTGCAGAGGTGGAAAAGGGAGAGAGGGAGGGAGGGAGCCATTTAGGGAGAGACAGGGGAGTGCAGAGGTGGAAAAGGGAGAGAGGGAGGGAGGGAGCGATTTAGGGAGAGACAGAGGGAGTGCAGAGGTGGAAAAGGGAGAGAGGGAGGGAGGGAGTGATTTAGGGAGAGACAGAGGGAGTGCAGAGGTGGAAAAGGGAGAAAGGGAGAGAGGGAGGGAGCGATTTAGGGAGAGACAGAGGGAGTGCAGAGGTGGAAAAGGGAGAGAGGGAGGGAGGGAGCGATTTAGGGAGAGACAGAGGGAGTGCAGAGGTGGAAAAGGAGAGAGGGAGGGAGGGAGCGATTTAGGGAGAGACAGCGGGAGTGCAGAGGTGGAAAAGGGAGAGTGGGAGGGAGGGAGCGATTTAGGGAGAGACAGAGGGAGTGCAGAGGTGGAAACGGGAGAGAGGGAGGGAGGGAGCGATTTAGGGAGAGACAGAGGAGTGCAGAGGTGGAAACGGGAGAGAGGGAGGGAGGGAGCGATTTAGGGAGAGACAGAGGGAGTGCAGAGGTGGAAAAGGGAGGGAGGGAGGAAGAGAGTGGAAGAAGAGAGTGGAGGGTAGGAGGGAGAGAGAGAGAGGAGAGCGGAGGAAAGGATGGAAGGATGGAAGGAGGAGTGGTGGAAACTGAAGAGAAGAAGGGATAGCAGGGAATTTATCTTTCTTGTCTTGGACTTTCTCCAGGTTGCTCCTGGGAGGCCGTTCAGTGGGGTGACCTTTCCTCAGAAGGAGGAGCCTGCTGGTGACCCTGTATTCTCCCCTGTACACCCCTCCTCAGCCCCTCCAGTCCTTCAACCCCGTCTCAATGCAGGCCATTCATAGCTGTGTGTTTTTCCTGGGGATGCTCCGTAGGGACGCACGGCTATCCACTGCCGTTTTATGGAGCCGGAAAGAGAGAGAGAGAGAGAGAGAGAGAGAGAGAGAGAGAGAGAGAGAGAGAGAGAGAGAGAGAGAGAGCGAGAGAGAGAGAGAGAGAGAGAGAGAGAGAGAGCGAGAGAGAGAGAGAGAGAGAGAGAGAGAGAGAGAGAGAAAGAAGGAAGGAAAAAAGAAAGAAAGAAAGAGAGAGAGAGAGAGAAAGAGAAAGAGAAAGAGAAAGAGAAAGAGAAAGAGAAAGAGAAAGAGAAAGAGAAAGAGAAAGAGAAAGAGAGGGGGGGAAGCTGTTAGCAGAGGCCGGCAGTCTGGGGACCAGGAGAAGGAAGTCAGAAAGGTTTAGCTACCCTGGACACACACACACCATCCTCTAACACTTCTGTCCTCCCCTTAACGGACTACTTCATTTTATTTGCTTTTCTAGTTCTTGCTCCTACAAATACTGTTATACAGAACATATGATTTCTGACACTGTTGCCAATAGGCTTTTTCTAAGTAGTCGGGTGGGTGATGAAAAATGAAAGGAAGGATTGATATGTATTAAAGAATAACACACACCTTCTCTCTCACACACTGTCCTAAATAAACACACACATACACACACACAGACACACACACACACACACACACACACAGTGAGAAGCGTTCAAGTGTGTCCTATGACATTTAACCATCTGAACCATGGAGGTATTTAGCTTCGTTCAACCCAAACACCCACATCCCCATCCACAAACATCCAGGAGAGGTGCACCTCGCTCCCCATCGACCCCACCCCAGGGACCCACGCCTGGACGGTGTGGATGAGGAGAGGAGTGGGTGCACCAACTGTTTTTATATTTGAGGTCATACTTAGAGAGCATTAGACACGCAGAGATACTGAGTAACATATCAGTATTGGGAAAGGGGTGGAGTGGAGTGGGGGTTAAAGTTTTGGTTAAACTTGTTTGTTTTCTCCCATGCATAGTCTGTTGGGAATTGTTATACTTTTCAAAGTTATAATGAATGACTTGAATAATATTTATAATGTTTTTAATTGTGTTTCTAATCTCATGTGCTCAAATGAGTGTGCTGATAGAATCTCAGAAAAACCCCTTCCAACATTTGAGTGGATATGACGAGTGAATTATAACTATTCAAATTTACACAATTACAGAGGAACTCTGCCAAGGGAGACCAACTGGAATGTAATATTTTAACACCTCTACACTGTACAAAGTTATTTCAATGCTGTGGGCATTCCTCTCTGACATGTTGTAGGCATAAATCCAGCCGGCTGAAGGCTCCCATTTCTCTTGGTGTAGCTGGCACACACACACACACGCACACAAACACATTCACACGCGCACGCACACACACACACACACACAAGTAGTGCCCTATAATGTATAGGAAATATACCTCACACGGTCCAGTGTGGAGAGAAGTGGGACTCTCTCAGTAGGTCTGGTCTGGCCCATATCCATCTCCTCCTCTCCTCCTCTCCTCATCTGTTCGACTGAGGAAATAGAAAGAGAGAGAGAGAGAGAGAGAGAGAGAGAGAGAGAGAGAGAGAGAGAGAGAGAGAGAGAGAGAGAGAGAGAGAGTTTGTGTATGAATTGTTACAGCCTGAATTGTTACAGCCTGAATTCAAAATGGATTCAATTGATTTTTCTCACCCATCGACACACAATACCCCATACTGTGAAAACATGTTTTTAGAAATGTTTTGAAAATGAAATAGAGAAATATCTAATTTACATAAGTATTCACACCCCTGAGTCAATACATGTTAGAATCACCATTGGCAGCGATTACAGCTGTGAGTCTTTCTGGGTAAGTCTCTAAGAGCTTTGCACACCTGGATTGTACAATATTTGCACATTATTCTTAAAATATTCTTCAAGCTCTGTCAAGTTGGTTTTTGATAATTCCTAGACAGACATTTTAAAGTCTTGCCGTAGATTCTCAAGCCGATTTAAGTCAAAACTGCAACTAGACCACTCAGGTACATTCAATGTTGTCTTGGTAAGCAACTCTAGTGTATATTTGGCCTTGTGTTTTAAGTTATTGTCCTGCTGGAAGGTGAATTTGTCTCCCAGTGTCTGTTGGAAAGCTGACTGAACCAGGTTTTCCTCTAGGATTCTGCCTGTACTTAGCTCTATTCCTTTTCTTTTTATCCTAAAAAACTCCCTAGTCCTTGCCAATGACAAGTATACCCATAACATGATGCAGCCACCACCATGCTTGAAAATATGAAGAGTGGTACTCAGTGTAGTGTTGTGTTGGATTTGCCCCAAACATAACGCTTTGTATTCAGGACATAAAGTTAATTTCTTTGCCAAATTGTTTGCATTTTTACTTTAGTGCCTTATTGCAAACAGGATGCATGTTCTGGAATATTTGTATTCTGTACAGGCTTCCTTCTTTTCACTCTGTCATTTATGTTAGTATTGTGGAGTAACTACAATGTTGTTGATCCATCCTCAGTTTTCTCCTATCACAGCCATTAAACTCTGTAACTGTTTTAAAGTCACTATTGCCCTCATGGTGAAATCCTTAAGCGGTTTCCTTCCTCTCTGTCACGGTTTCGGCCGAGGCTGCCTCTCTCCCTTGTTCGGGCAGGTTTCGGCGTTCGTCGTCTCCGGAATTCTAGCTGCCACCGCTGTTTGTTTCTTGTTCGTTTGCTTTGGTCTGTTTGTTTTCACACCTGTTTCTGTTTTGGCGTAATTAGTGTCCTATAAGTTTCTCGTTGTGTTTGTCCAGTGTTGTGTGTAATTGATTTTCCGTCAGTTGTGTGTATTGCTCGGTTGAGCTTCTCTCCATTATACTGGAGTATTTCCGCACCTGTTTGTGCGTGGTTACTATTTTGTCGCACCTGTTTGTGCGCGGTTACTATTTTGTCGCACCTGTTTGTGCGCAGTTTCTTTTCGCCTTCGTGCGTAATTGTTGCCTCCGGGCAAAGTTTCTATTTGCCTTGGTTTGGCCTAAAATACAAGCCTTTGGGAATATCGTTCTGAGTCCTGCGTTTGATTCCACTATTACCCCTACCGCACGCCTGACAGAATTACACACCTTCAATGGAATCAGCAGGAGCCGAAGCAGCTCAGACGAGACTGGAGGCCCAGGTTCGGGACCAACGAGAGCAGATCCAACAGATGGGGACCGCCCTGCAGGAGGTGATTTCCACCATCCGAGGCTGGGGTACGCCTCCACCACCTCCCTCCCTGCCAGCACCATCGGCCAGCCCGCTCATTCCAGCGCCGGAACCTCGAGGAGTCCGACTATCTCTCCCGAGGGCCTACGACGGGACCGCGGCTGGGTGTCAGGGATTTCTACTCCAGGTGGAGTTATACCTGGCCACAGTGCACCCGGCACCTTCGGGGCATGAGAGCGTGTCCGCCCTGATCTCCTGCCTGGCCGGTAAAGCGTTGGAGTGGGCCAACGCGGAGTGGAGGAAGATCGACGCCACGACGATTACATACGACGAGTTCTCCCGCCGCTTCAGGGCGGTGTTTGACCATCCCCCGGAGGGGAAAGCGGCGGGGGAGCATCTGGTCTTCCTCCGGCAGGGGAGGAGGAGTGCCCAGGAATTCGCTCTTGAATTCCGTACTCTAGCGGCAGATGCAGGGTGGAATGATCGGGCCCTCATCGATTTATACAGATGTAGCCTACGAGAGGACGTCCGTCGGGAGCTTGCTTGTAGGGACACCAGCCTCACTTTCGACCAGCTGGTCGACATGTCCATCAGGCTGGATCACCTGCTGGCTACCCGCGGACGTCCTGCGGAGGGTCCGTCCATTTCGCCCTCCAGCGCCTCCGAGCCGTGTCCTATGGAGCTCGGGGGCGCTGGCGCTAGAGAAAGGAGGAGTCGGCAGGCTAGGGGGTCCATCCACTGCACCAACTGTGGTCGGGGAGGACACACCGCGGCTAGGTGCTGGGGATGGCCTCCTAGGGGAGATGACGACAGGTCCCGCACTGGGGATTCCCTCCAGGTGAGTAGGCGCCCCACTCACCCAGAGCTCACTGTTGCCCATTTTTGTATACCTGTCAGTTTTCCACAGGTAGCACCTCAGTCCCAGCATAAGGCGCTGGTAGATTCAGGCGCGGCTGGGAATTTTATTGATAAAAAGTTTTGTTTAGCGTTAGGGATTCCCCTTACTCCTGTTGATGTTCCTTTCCCCGTTCATGCCCTAGATAGTCGTCCGTTGGGTACGGGCTTGATCAGGGAGGTCACGGCGCCACTTAGGATGTGTGCGCAGGGGGATCATCAGGAGATGATTCAGCTGTTCCTGATTGATTCTCCTGCGTATCCGGTGGCGCTGGGCATGCCCTGGTTGAGTACCCATAACCCAGCTATTTCGTGGCAGGAGAGGGCTCTGATGGAGTGGTCTGCTCAGTGTGTGGGTAGATGTTTGGGCGTTTCCGTAGGGGCTACCTCGGTGGAGAGTCCAAACCAGGTGCCCGCATTGCCCGTTCCACCTGAATATGGGGATTTGGCTATTGCGTTTAGTAAGGCGAGGGCGACGCGGTTGCCACCCCATAGGCAGGGGGATTGTGCGATAGACCTCCAGGCAGGAGCTGCGCTCCCACGGAGCCATGTGTATCCTCTGTCTCAGGAGGAGAAGAAAGCTATGGAGATTTACATAGACGAATCTCTGAGACAAGGATACATACGGCCTTCCACTTCCCCTGCGTCCTCGAGTTTCTTTTTCGTGAAGAAAAAGGATGGTGGTTTGCGTCCGTGCATCGATTACCGTGGTCTCAATCAGATTACGGTGAAGTATAGTTATCCACTCCCGCTGATTGCGACCATGACTGAGTCGTTGCATGGGGCGCGTTTCTTCACGAAATTAGATCTCAGGAGCGCGTACAACTTGGTGCGCATCAGGGAGGGTGATGAATGGAAAACAGCCTTTAGTACCACCTCGGGCCATTACGAGTATCTGGTCATGCCATACGGGTTGATGAACGCTCCGTCAGTTTTCCAATCATTCGTGGATGAGATCTTCAGGGACATGCAGGGGCAGGGAGTGGTGGTGTACATTGATGACATTCTCGTGTACTCGCCTACCCGTGTCGAGCATGTGGCCCTGGTGCGAAGAGTGTTGCGGAGGCTGGTGGAGCACGACCTGTATGCGAAGGCAGAGAAGTGTCTGTTTTTCCAGGAGTCGGTCTCCTTTTTGGGTTATCAGTTGTCTGCGTCAGGGGTGAAGATGGAGGTAGACCGGGTGTCGGCCGTGCGTAATTGGCAAACACCAACTACTGTGAAGGAGGTGCAGCAGTTTTTGGGGTTTGCAAATTACTACAGGAGGTTTATCCGGGGTTTTGGACAGGTGGCAGCTCCCATCACGTCTCTGTTGAAGGGGGGTCCGGTGCGTCTGCAGTGGTCGGCCGAGGCGGACAGGGCGTTTGGGAGGCTGAAGGACCTGTTTACCTCGGCCCCGGTGCTGGCGCATCCGGATCCCTCTTTGCCGTTCCAGGTAGAGGTGGACGCGTCGGAGGCCGGTTTAGGAGCCGTGCTTTCACAACGGTCTGGCGCGCCACCTAAACTCCGCCCCTGTGCTTTTTATTCCAAGAAGCTCAGTCCGGCGGAGCGGAACTATGACGTAGGGGACAGGGAGCTGTTAGCCGTGGTACAGGCTCTAAAGGTGTGGAGGCACTGGCTTGAGGGGGCTCAACACCCTTTCCTCATTTTGACGGACCACCGTAACCTGGAGTACATCCGGGCGGCGAGGAGGCTGAACCCTCGCCAGGCAAGATGGAGTATGTTCTTGACCAGGTTTACTTTTAAGATCACGTACATCCCTGGGTCACAGAATGGCAAGGCAGATGCGCTGTCTCGGCGGTATGACACGGAGGAGAGGTCCGTGGAGCCCACTCCCATACTGCCTGAGTCGTGTCTGGTGGCACCGGTAGTGTGGGAGGTCGATTCTGAACTCGAGCGGGCGTTACGCACCGACCCTAGTCCACCACAGTGCCCGGAGGGTCGGAAGTACGTTCCGCTCGAGGTTCGGGATCGATTGATCTATTGGGCTCACACGTCACCCTCCTCTGGACATCCGGGTATCGGCCGGACAGTGCACTGTCTTAGTGCCAAGTACTGGTGGCCCACGTTGGCAAGGGATGTGAGGGTTTATGTTTCCTCCTGCTCGGTGTGCGCCCAGTGTAAGGCGCCTAGACATCTACCTAGGGGTAAGTTGCTACCCCTGCCCGTTCCACAACGACCATGGTCCCACCTCTCAGTGGACTTTATAACAGACCTTCCCCTCTCCCAAGGGAATACTACCATCCTGGTCGTGGTGGACCGGTTCTCTAAGGCCTGTCGTTTGCTCCCCATGCCGGGTCTTCCTACTGCCCTACAAACTGCCGAGGCACTGTTTACCCATGTGTTCCGGCACTACGGGGTACCCGAGGACATTGTGGCTGATCGGGGTCCCCAATTCACCTCCAGAGTCTGGAGAGCGTTTATGGAGCGGTTGGGGGTCTCGGTAAGCCTCACCTCGGGTTACCACCCGGAGAGTAATGGGCAGGTGGAACGCGTAAACCAGGATGTGGGTAGGTTTCTCCGAACATACTGCCGGGACCGGCCGGAGGAGTGGTCGAGGTACGTTCCCTGGGCCGAGATGGCCCAGAATTCCCTACGCCATTCCTCCACTAACCTAACTCCATTTCAATGTGTGTTAGGTTACCAGCCGGTTCTGGCACCCTGGCAGCAGAGCCAGATCGAGGCTCCTGCGGTGGATGAGTGGGCGCGGCGCTCGGAGGAGACTTGGAACGCTGCACACGTCCACCTGCAGCGGGCCCTCCGACGTCAGAAGGCGAGCGCTGATCTCCACCGCAGTGAGGCACCGGTGTACGCACCTGGTGATCGAGTCTGGCTCTCTACCAGAAACCTGCCCCTCCGCCTGCCCTGTCGGAAACTGGGTCGGCGGTTTGTAGGGCCATTTAAAGTCCTGAGAAGGTTGAACGAGGTATGTTATAGGTTAATGTTACCTGTGGAGTATAAGTGTATTAACCCCTCGTTCCATGTGTCCCTTCTCAGGCCGGTGGTAGCGGGCCCACTCCAAGAAGATGAGATCTTGGAGACTCCTCCGCCCCCGTTGGACATCGAGGGGGCACCGGCGTACTCCGTGAGATCCATCTTGGATTCGAGACGTCGGATGGGGGGTCTCCAGTATCTAGTGGAGTGGGAGGGGTACGGCCCGGAGGAGCGGTGCTGGGTGCCGAGGAGAGACGTGTTGGACCCGTCGCTCCTGACGGAATTCCATCGGGGGCATCCGACGCGCCCTGCGCCGCGTCCTCCTGGTCGTCCCCGAGGCCGGAGTCGGCGCACGTCTGGAGCCGCGCGTCAAGGGGGGGGTACTGTCACGGTTTCGGCCGAGGCTGCCTCTCTCCCTTGTTCGGGCAGGTTTCGGCGTTCGTCGTCTCCGGAATTCTAGCTGCCACCGCTGTTTGTTTCTTGTTCGTTTGCTTTGGTCTGTTTGTTTTCACACCTGTTTCTGTTTTGGCGTAATTAGTGTCCTATAAGTTTCTCGTTGTGTTTGTCCAGTGTTGTGTGTAATTGATTTTCCGTCAGTTGTGTGTATTGCTCGGTTGAGCTTCTCTCCATTATACTGGAGTATTTCCGCACCTGTTTGTGCGTGGTTACTATTTTGTCGCACCTGTTTGTGCGCGGTTACTATTTTGTCGCACCTGTTTGTGCGCAGTTTCTTTTCGCCTTCGTGCGTAATTGTTGCCTCCGGGCAAAGTTTCTATTTGCCTTGGTTTGGCCTAAAATACAAGCCTTTGGGAATATCGTTCTGAGTCCTGCGTTTGATTCCACTATTACACCTACCGCACGCCTGACACTCTCCAGCAACTGAGTTAGGACGCCTGTATCTTTGTAGTGACTGGGTGTATCGATACACCATCCAAAGTATAATTATTAACTTCAACTTGCTCAATGGGATATTAAATGTCTCCTTTTAATATTTTTACCCATCTATCAATAGGTGCCCTTCTTTGCGAGGCATTGGAAAACCTCCCTGGTCTTTGTGGTTGAATCTGTGTTTGAAATTCACTGCTCGACTGAGGGACCTTACAGATAATTGTATGTGTCGGGTACAGATATGAGGTAGTCATTCAAAAATCATGTTAAACACCATTATTGCAACTTATTATGTGACTTGTTCAGCAAATATTTTCTACTGAATTTATTTAGGCTTGCCATAACAAAGGGGTTGAATACTTATTGACATTTCAGCTTTTCATTTTTTATTAATTTGTAAACATTTCTAAAAACTTCATTTCACTTTGACATTATGGGGTATTGTGTGTAGGCCGGTGACACAAAATCTCAGTTGAATCCCTTCTATATTCAGGCTGTAACACAACAAAATGTGGAAAAAGTCTAGGGGTGTGAAAATTTGCTGAAGGCACTTTATGTGTTGTTGCATGTATGGAGCGTGTGTGTGTGTTATAGGTTTGGGTGTAGACATCTCCCCTGCCACACAGTTGGTTGAGCAGACCAATGGACGAATAGCAGCAGCGATGGAGGTGAGAGATGTCATGAAACTACTGGCACAGATACAATTAACATACCATACAGATTGATAGATATCCTCAGGATCTCATTGAAAACTAAATGTCACCATTCTTTACACCCCTAGTAAATATCATGCATTTACATTGACAACCTCATTAACAACAATGTGACATTGTGATGTGACTATAAAGTTAAAGTACAATGGTTTCATGTCAAAATGTGACATCATTTGGTAACTTTTGACCTTTAAATTCGATGTAGAAAGAGACAGCTCTCGTCTGCTTCTACTCATTATGTAAAATTCTTAAATGACAATAAAGTATGATGACTTTTGAAACTGCCCGGGCAGTTACATTTTTTATTTGACCTTTATTTTAACAGGGAAGACATATTGAGATCTAGGTCTCTTTTACAAATTCGCCCTCTATATACAACGTACATGTACACATTATACCCAAACTATATACAGTTGTGGTCAAAAGTTTTGAGAATGACACAAGTATTGGTCTCCACAAAGTTTGCTGCTTCAGTGTTCTTAGATCTTTATGTCAGAAGTTACTATGGTACACTGAAGTATAATTACAAGTATCCCATAAGTGTCAAAGGCTTTCATTGACAATGACATTCAGTTTATGCAAAGAGTCAATATTTGCAGTGTTGACCCTTATTTTTCAAGACCTCTGCAATCCGCCCTGGCATGCTGTCAATTAACTTCTGGGCCACATCCTGACTGATGGCAGCCCATTCTTGCATAATCAATGCTTGGAGTTTGTCAGAAGTTGTGGGTTTTTTTTTTGTCCACCCGTCTCTTGAGGATCGACCACAAGTTCTCAATGGGATTAAGGTCTGGGGAGTTTCCTGGCCATGGACCGAAAATGTTGATGTTTTGTTCCCCGAGCCACTTAGTTATCACTTTTGCCTTATGACAAGGTGCTCCATCATGCTGGAAAAGGCATTGGTCGTTGCCAAACTGTTCTTGGATGGTTGGGAGAAGTTGCTTTCGGAGGATGTGTTGGTACCATTCTTTATTCATGGCTGTGTTCTTAGGCAAAATTGTGAGTGAGCTCACTCCCTTGGCTGAGAAGAAACCCCACACATGAATGGTCTCAGGATGCTTTACTGTTGACATGACACAGGACTGATGGTAGCGCTCACCTTGTCTTCTCCGGACAAGGTGTTTTCCGGATGGCCCAAACAATAAGAAAGGGGATTCATCAGAGAAAATGACTTTACCCCAGTCCTCAGCAGTCCAATCCCTGTACCTTTTGCAGAATATCAGTCTGTCCCTGATGTTTTTCCTGGAGAGAAGTGGCTTCTTTGCTGCCCTTCTTGACACCAGGCCATCCTCCAAAAGTCTTCGCCTCACTGTGTGTGCAGATGCACTCACACCTGCCTGCTGCCATTCCTGAGCAAGCTCTGCACTGGTGGTGCCCCGATCCCGCAGCTGAATTAACTTTAGGAGACAGTCCTGGCGCTTGCTGGACATTCTTGGGCGCCCTGACCCCTTCTTCACAACAATTGAACCTCTCTACTTGAAGTTCTTGATGATCCGATAAATGGTTGATTTAGGTGCAATCTTACTAGCAGCAATATCCTTGCCTGTGAAGCCCTTTTTGTGCAAAGCAATGATGACGGCACGTGTTTCTTTGCAGGTAACCATGGTTGACAGAGGAAGAACAATGATTTCAAGCACCACCCTCCTTTTAAAGCTGTCGCGATCGTTGAGAGACGGGTCGGACCAAGGTGCAGCGTGAAAAGCATACATGTTTGTTAACTAAATAAACATACAACAAAACAAGAAACAACGTAACGTGAAGTCCTCCGGCTATACACACACAAGCCTAAACGGAACAAGATCCCACAACTAAGGTAGGCAACCTGGCTACCTAAGTATGATCCCCAATCAGAGACAACGAGCGACAGCTGTCTCTGATTGGGAATCACACCCGGCCAAACATAGAAATCAACCTAGATCTACCAAATAGAAATACACTAACATAGATCTCCACAGAAAACTCACACCCTGACTCAACAAACAAGAGTTCCATAGGTCAGGGCGTGACAGTACCCCCCCCCCACCCAAAGGTGCGGACTCCGGCCGCACAAACCTGACCTAACAGGGGAGGGTCCGGGTGGGCTTTCAGCCTCGGAGGCGGATCCGGCTCCGGTGGTGACGACCTCTCTCTCTCTGCCTCCCCGTTGCGCCCCTGGTCTGGTCTGGACCTCGGCGTGATGCTTCCCCTCTCCTTCCTCCCACGATGCACCAAGCCCTGTCTGGACCCTCGTGTGGGAGACCCCGAACCTGGAGAGGGGCTGACGTCTGGACCTGGATTGGCAATCCTCCCTCGATGCACCAAGCCCTGTCTGGACCCTGGTGTGGGAGGCCGCGACCCTGGAGAGGGGCTGACTTCTGTGTCTGAAGTGGAGCTGCTGACCGGAGCTGAACTGGACCCCGGTGGAGCGGACTGCTCTGGCTCCGGAGTGGAACCGCTGACCGGAGCTGGACTAGAAACCGGTGGAGCGGACTGCTCTGGCTCCGGAGTGGAGCCGCTGACCGAAGCTGGACTAGGCACCGGTGGAGCGGACTGCTCTGGCTCCGGAGTGGAACCGCTGACCGGAGCTGGACTGGGCACCGGTGGAGCGGCCTTCTCTGGCTCCGGATTGGAGCCGCTGACCGGAGCTGGACTAGGCACCGGTGGAGCGGACTGCTCTGGCTCCGGAGTGGAGCCGCTGACCGGAGCTGGTCTGGGCACACGCACCACTGGTCTGGTGCGAGGAGCAGGTACGGGCCGTGCCGGACTGGAGACACGCACCACTGGTTTGGTGCGAGGAGCAGGCACGGGCCATGCCGGACTGGATACATGCACCACTGGTTTGGTGCGAGGAGCAGGTACGGGCCGTGCCGGACTGGATACATGCACCACTGGTTTGATGCGGGGAGCAGGTACGGGCCGTGCCGGACTGGATACACGCACCACTGGTTTGATGCGGGGAGCCGGTACGGGCCGTGCCGGACTGGATACACGCACCACTGGTTTGGTGCGGGGAGCAGGTACGGGCCGTGCCGGACTGGATACACGCACCACTGGTTTGGTGCGGGGAGCAGGTACGGGGCTTACCGGGCTGGCGACATGCACCACTGGTTTGGTGCGGGGAGCAGGCACGGGCCGCACTGGACTGGACACACGCACCTACCGGCCTGTGGAGGCGCACTGGAGGTCTGGCGCTTAGAGCTGGCACAACCCGTCCAGGCTGGATGCCCACTTTCGCACGGCACGTGCGGGGCGCTGGCACAGGACGCACTGGGCTGTGAACGCGCACTGGCGACACAGTGCGTAGGACTGGCCCAGGATATACTGGACCGTGGAGGCGCACTGGAGACCAGGAGCGTTGAGCCGGCACAACCCGTCCTGGCTGGAATCCCACTTTCGCACGACACGTGCGGGGCGCTGGCACAGGACGCACTGGGCTGTGAATGCGCACTGGCGACGCAGTGCGTATCTCCGCATACCTAGGTTCCTCAATGAACACACGCTCCTTCTGTTGCCTGACCAGCTCCTCTCTCCGTGCCTCCACTACTTCCTTCTCCATTTGAGCCTCCTGTAGTGCCTCCCTCTGAACGGATAACTCCTGCTCCCTCTGAGCTAACAGCCCCCGTAAGGTGGTGGCCTCCTCTCTCAGACTGCTCCAGTCCTTCTCTCTCTCTCGCCAATTCTCCTCCAGTGAGGACTCCTCCGGGAGGCCCCACGAGTTAGGGAACAGAACCTCATCGTCGTCGTCATCCTCCGACTCCTCCATGTAAAACTGTTCCCATTCCTGTTCCCATGGTCATAGGGACTCAAACTGGAACCCCACCGGGTGCAGTGGTCGGGGCTCTTGTCTCTCGATTCCCGACCACCCCTTTAGCCCCCCCAAAACATTTTATTGGGGCTGCCTCTCGGGCTTCCTCCTCGGCCGGTGCCGTCGGTGTCGCCGTTGCTCCTCTCCTACCCGGGCTTCCTCTGTCCATTCCCAAGGACAGCGATCCATCCCAGCCTGGATCTCCTCCCATGTCCAAGATCCCTTACCATCCAGGATCTCCTCCCATGTCCAGGATGTCTGCTCCTGGCCACGCTCGCTTGGTCCTCGTTTGGTGGGATCTTCTGTCACGATCGTTGAGAGATGGGTCGGACCAAGGTGCAGCGTGAAAAGCGTACATGTTTATTAACTAAATAAACATAGAACAAAACAAGAAACAACGTAATGTGAAGTCCTCCGGCTATACACACACAAGCCTAAACGGAACAAGATCCCACAACTAAGGTAGGCAACCAGGCTACCTAAGTATGATCCCCAATCAGAGACAACGAGCGACAGCTGTCTCTGATTGGGAATCACACCCGGCAAACATAGAAATACAACCTAGATCTACCACATAGAAATACACTAACATAGATCTCAACAGAAAACTCACACCCTGACTCAACAAACAAGAGTTCCATAGGTCAGGGCGTGACAAAAGCTTCCAGTTTGTTACTCTAACTCAATCAGCATGACAGAGTGATCTCCAGCCTTGTCCTCGTCAACACTCTCACCTGTGTTAACGTGACAATCACTGACATGATGGCAGCTGGTCCTTTTGTGGCAGGGCTGAAATGCAGTGGAAATGTTTTTGGGGGATTAAGTTCATTTTCATGGCAAAGAGGGACTTTGCAATTAATTGCAATTCATCTGATCACTCTTCATGACATTCTGGAGTATATGCAAATTGCCATCATCAACACTGAGGCAGCAAACTTTGTGGAGACCAATACTTGTGTCATTCTCAAAACGTTTGACCACGACTGTATACACTGAGTGTACAAAACATTAAGGACACCGTCTCTTTCCATGACATAGACTGACCAGGTGAACCTAGGTGATAGCTATGATCCCTTGATTGATTGATGTCACTTGTTAAATCCACTTCAATCAGTGTAGATGAAGGGGAAGAGACAGGTTTAATATGGATTTTTAAGACTTGAGACAATTGAGACATGGATTGTGTATGTGTGCCATTCAGATGGTGAATGAGCAAGACAAAATATTTAATGCCTTTGAACGGGGTATGGTAGTAGGTGCCTGGTGTCCCTGTTTGTGTGTGTCAAGAATGCAATGCTGCTGGGTGTTTCACGCTCAACAGTTTCCTGTGTGTATCAAGAATGGTCCACCACCCAAAGGACATCCAGCCAACTTGACACAACTGTGGGAAGCATTGGAGTCAACATAGGCCAGCATCCGTGTGGAAAGCTTTCGACACCTTGTAGGGTTCATGCCCCGATGAATTTAGGTTGTTCTGACTCAATATTAGGAAGGTGTCCTTAATGTTTTGTACACTCACTGAATATACACATTAAAATATAAAAACACAGTCATGAGAAGCACAACTAAAACATCACAAATCACCCAGAAAAACAGTTACAAGTGCCCGAACAATACTTTAAATTGCCCGAGCGGCACCAGATCAAATGTATTTAGAATTTTGTTCTAGCAATATGGTGCATTAAAACTAAAAGCGGATTTACCTAGCTCGATGGAGACCCTAGGAACCTCAAGAGTTAACCAATCCTGTGAACGGGTTAGGCAACTCAGGTGGCTATACAGTGCATTCGGAAAGTATTCAGACGCCTTGACTTTTTCCACATTTGTTGACTTTACAGCCTTATTGTAAAATTGATTAAATTAATTGTTTCCCTCATCAATCTACACACAATACCCCATAACGACAAAGCAAATCAGGTTTTAAGTTTTTTTTGCAAAAAACTGAAATAGGTTATTTACATAAGATTTCAGACCCTTTGCTATGAGACTCAAAATTTAGTTCAGGTGCATCCTGTTTCCATTGATCATCCTTGAGATGTTTCTACAACAGAATCCACCTGTGGTAAATTCAATTGATTAGACATGATTTGGAAAGGCACACACCTGTCTATATAAGGTGTAAAGACAATGCATGTCAGAGCAAAAACCAGGCCATGAGGTCGAAGGAATTTTCCGTAGAGCTCCGAGACAGGATTGTGTCGAGGCACAGATCTAGGGGAGGGTACCAAAAAAGGTCCTCAAGAACACAGTGGCCTCCATCATTCTTAAATGGAAGAAGTTTGGGACACCAAGACTCTTCCTAGAGCTGGCCGCCCGGCCAAACTGAGCAATCGTTGGGAGAAGGGCCTTGGTCAGGGAGGTGACCAAGAACACGATGGTCACTCTGACAGAGCTCCAGAGTTCCTCTGTGGAGATGGGAGAACCCTCCAGAAGGATAACCATCTATGCAGCACTCCACCAATCAGGTCTTTGTGGTAGAGTGGCCAGACAGAAGCCACTCCTCAGTAAAAGGCACATGACAGCCCGCTTGGAGTTTGCCAAAGGGCACCTAAAGACTCTCAGACCATGAGAAACAAGATTATCTGGCCTGATTGCCAAGCGTCAAGTATGGAGGAAACCTGGCACCATCCCTACGGTGAAACATGGTGGTGGCAGCATCATGCTGTGGGGATGTTTTTCAGCGGCAGGGACTGGGAGACTAGTCAGGATCGAGGGAAAGATGAACAAAGCAAAGTACAGAGAGATCCTTGATGAAACACTGCTCCAGAGCACTCAGGACCTCAGTCTGGGGCGAAGGTTCTCCTTCCAACAGGACAACGACCCTAAGCACATAGCCAAGACAACGCAGGAGTGGCTTCAGGACAAGTCTCTGAATGTCCTTGAGTGGCCTAGCCAGAGCCCGGACTTGAACCCGATCGAACATCTCTGTAGAGACCTGAAAATAGCTGTGCAGCGACGCTCCCCATCCAACCTGACAGAGCTTGAGAGGATCTGCAGAGAAGAATGGGAGAAACTCCCCAAATACAGGTGTGCCATGCTTGTAGCGTCATGCCCAAGAAGACTCGAGTCTGTAATTGCTGATTAAAGTACTGATTAAAGTGTCTGAATACTTATGTAAATGTTATTTTTCCTTTTTTTATATACATTTGCAAACATTTCTAAAAACCTGTTTTTGCTTTGTCATTATGGAGTATTTTGTTTAGATTAATGAGGAAAAAATAGAATTTCATCAATTTTAGAATAAGGCTGTAACGTAACAAATTGTGGAAAAAGTCAAGGGGTCTGAATACTTTCCGAATGCACTGTACTTCAACTGCAAAGTTAGATAAGACGGAAGTTCATGAAGTAGGGCCTTGTAAGAAAAAAAAGGGAGTAATGTCGAGATCTACGGGTCTTTAGCGAAGTCCAGCCAACCTTTTGATACAGGATGCAGTGATGAGTATCAAAACTGTCACCTGTGACAAAACGAAGGGCACTATGATAGATGGCATCCAAAGGTTTAAGAGTAGTAGCAGCTGCACTTTGATAAATAATATCACAATATTCAAGAACAGACATAAAGGTTGACTGAATAAATGACTTCCTACTGCTTAGAGAAAGGCACAATCTGTTTCTGTAGAAAAAGCCTACTTTAAATATTAGCTTCTTAACCAGCTCATCTATATGTTTTTTAAACGTCAAATCCATATAAATCCAAATGCCTAAGTATTTATATACGGGAACGTGTTCGATTGGAGAACGATCTAATGAGTAAAAATGTAGTTAATCTAAAACATTCTTACGAGAGTTTGAAAACAACGTTTTTCATTTTGCCACTATTAAGAACACGTTTTAAATCAGCAAGTGATTCCTGTATAGCTCTCAAATCTGACTGTAGTTTTGACACAGCCAGATCAACAGTCGGGCCAATAGCATACATAATAGTATCATCTGCATATAGATGAAGTTTACCATTTTTTACAGATTGACCAATGGTTTTTATATAAATTGTGAAAAGAACAGGTCCCAAAATCGACTCCTGTGGTTCACCTTCATGTACTTCAAGAAATTCAGACTTAACCCCATCAATCACAATGGCCTGAGTTCTGTCACTAAGATAATCATCAAACCATGAGCAGGCGTCAGAGCTCAGGCATATTGAGGATAACTTATTCAATAAAATAACATGATCAACAGTATCAAAAGCTTTTGACAGGTCCCCAAACAAAGCAGCACATTTAATTTGATCGTCTAAAGCATTGACAGGATCATTAACAACTAAAGTGGTTGCCCAGGCCTAAACCCTGGTTGGTTTACATTCAGAATACATTTCTCAGATAAAAAAGAGCAAAGTTGTACATTTACCAAGGATTCAAGAATCTTAGCTAGACAAGGAAGCCTTGAAATGGGGCTATAATTATTAAGATCACAACTGTCCCCGCTCTTATGAAGTGGCAGCACAAGAGTGGATTTCCATACTTTTGGAATATTTCCTGATAACAATGTTGAATACAAAATGTGGGTTATTGAGCCAACTTAACCAGACCGGGATCCAATTGATCGGCCCCTGTGGATTTTTTGTTGTCTATTGCTAGTAAAGCATCCAGGACTACTTTTTCTGTAAATAGCCTAAAAGAAAAGCTTTGACTATAATTTCTCTGATCATTCAGCAAATTTCCCCTATCAGCATCCAGCCCAATATCATTGTGAATAGGCTTAGAAGTTCTTTCAAAGAAATAAAATGGTGATTAAATGCATTAATGATGGCATTTTTTTCTGTGATGAGGCCAGTGTCTGAATTCATTTGTTGTGGCAGAGAGGAGGAAGTAGAACACTTCAGGGATTTGACAGTTTTCCATGATTTAGCCGGGTTCCCATTACAATCCGAAAGAGCGGTTACTTAATATCCTTGTCATCTATCGCCCTCCAGGTTCCCTTGGAGAGTTCATCAATGAGCTTGACGCCTTGATAAGTTCCTTTCCTGAGGATGGCTCACCCCTCACAGTTTTGGGGGATTTCAACCTCCCTACGTCTACATTTGACTCATTTCTCTCTGCCTCCTTCTTTCCACTCCTCTCCTCTTTTGACCTCACCCTCTCACCGTCCCCCCCTACTCACAAGGCAGGCAATATGCTTGACCTCATCTTTACTAGATGCTGCTCTTCTACTAATCTCACTGCAACTCCCCTCCATGTCTCCGACCACTACTTTGTATCCTTTTCTCTCTCGCTCTCCTCCAACACTACTCACTCTGCCCCTACACAGATGGTAATGCGCCGCCGCAACCTTCGCTCTCTCTCTCCCACTACTCTCTCCTCTTCCATCCTATCATCTCTTCCCTCTGCTCAATCCTTCTCCCTCCAATCTCCTGATTCTGCCTCCTCAACCCTCCTCTCCTCCCTTTCTGCATCCTTTGACTCTCTGTGTCCCCTATCCTCCCGGCCGGCTCGGTCCTCCCCTCCAGCTCCGTGGCTTGATGACTCATTGCGAGCTCACAGAACAGAGCTCCGGGCAGCGGAGCGGAAATGGAAGAAAACTAAACTCCCTGCCGACCTGGCATCTTTTCACTCCCTCCTCTCTACATTTTCTTCATCTGTTTCTGCTGCTAAGGCCACTTTCTACCACTCTAAATTCCAAGCATCTGCCTCTAACCCTAGGAAGCTCTTTGCCACATTCTCCTCCCTGCTGAACAACAACAAATGAACCACTTTGAAAAGAAGGTTGACGACATCCGATCCTCGTTTGTTAAGTCTAATGACACTGCTGGTCCTGCTCACACTGCCCTACCCTATGCTTTGACTTCTTTCTCCCCTCTCTCTCCAGATAAAATCCTGCGACTTGTGACTGCAGGCCGCCCAACAACCTGCCCGCTTGACCCCATCCCCTCCTCTCTTCTCCAGACCATCTCCGGTGACCTTCTCCCCTACCTCACCTCGCTGATCAACTCATCCTTGACCACTGGCTATGTCCCTTCCGTCTTCAAGAGAGCGAGAGTTGCACCCCTTCTCAAAAAACCAACACTCGATCCCACTGATTGCAACAACTACAGACCAGTATCCCTTCTTTCTTTTCTTTCCAAAACTATTGAGCGTGCCGTCTTTAGCCAACTCTCTTGCTATCTCTCTCAGAATGACCTTCTTGATCCAAACCAGTCAGGTTTCAGGACTGGTCATTCAACTGAGACTGCTCTTCTCTGTGTCACGGAGGCTCTCCGCACTGCTAAAGCTAACTCTCTCTCCTCTGCTCTTGTCCTTCTAGACCTGTCTGCTGCCTTTGATACTGTGAACCATCAGATCCTCCTCTCCACCCTCTCCGAGCTGGGCATCTCCGGCGCGGCTCACTCCTGGATTGCGTCCTACCTGACCGGTCGCTCCTACCAAGTGGCGTGGCGAGAAGCTGTCTCCGCACCACGTGCTCTCACCACTGGTGTCCCCCAGGGCTCAGTTCTAGGCCCTCTCCTATTCTCCCTATACACCAAGTCACTTGGCTCTGTCATATCCTCACATTGTCTCTCCTATCATTGCTACGCTGACGATACACAACTAATCTTCTCCTTTCCCCCTTCTGATAACCAGGTGGCGAATCGCATCTCTGCATGTCTGGCAGACATATCAGTATGGATGACGGATCACCACCTCAAGCTGAACCCTGGCAAGACAGAGCTGCTCTTCCTCCCGGGGAAGGACTGCCCGTTCCATGATCTCGCCATCACGGTTGACAGCTCCGTTGTGTCCTCCTCCCAGAGTGCGAAGAGCCTTGGCGTGACCCTGGACAACACCCTGTCGTTCTCCGCTAACATCAAGGCGGTGACCCGATCCTGCAGGTTCATGCTCTACAACATTCGGAGAGTACGACCCTGCCTTACACAGGAAGCGGCACAGGTCCTAATCCAGGCACTTGTCATCTCCCGTCTGGATTACTGCAACTCGCTGTTGGCTGGGCTCCCTGCCTGTGCCATTAAACCCCTACAACTCATCCAGAATGCCGCAGCCCGTCTGGTGTTCAACCTTCCCAAGTTCTCTCACGTCACCCCGCTCCTCCGCACACTCCACTGGCTTCCAGTTGAAGCTCGCATCTGTTACAAGACCATGGTGCTTGCCTATGGAGCTGTGAGGGGATCGGCACCTCTGTACCTTCAGGCTCTGATCAGTCCCTACACCCAAACGAGGGCATTGCGTTCATCCACCTCTGGCCTGCTGGCTCCCCTTCCTCTGCGGAAGCATAGTTCCCGCTCAGCCCAGTCAAAACTGTTCGCTGCTCTGGCACCCCAATGGTGGAACAAGCTCCCTCACGACGCCAGGACAGCGGAGTCACTCACCACCTTCCGGAGACATTTGAAACCCCACCTCTTTAAGGAATACCTGGGATAGGATAAAGTAATCCTTCTACCCCCCCCCCCCCCCCCAAATTTAAAAAAAATAAATAAATAAATAAACACATATTGTAAAGTGGTTATCCCACTGGCTATAGGGTGAATGCACCAATTTGTAAGTCGCTCTGGATAAGAGCGTCTGCTAAATGACGTAAATGTAAATGTAATGTAAATAATAATCAGATTTAGTCTTTCTGATTTGTCTTACACAATGATTCCTCAGTTAAAAGCTTGCCAGTCTGGGCCTAAGCCTGTGTTCCTGGCCTTGACCCAAGCATCATCTCTTTTATGAATGACTTCTGATAATTCCGGAGTGTACCAGTCATTCGATCTACCTTTAACCCTTAATTTTTTGAATGGAGCACAATTATCCAAAATAGTATTGAAGGCATCTGCAAAGAGGCTCAAAGCAAAATCAGGTTCATAGCTGAAATACAATCAAGGTCACTAAAATAAAGGTAATAAAAACGCCTGTTCACTGAAGTTTTTAAAGTTCCTCTTTGGGATGACACGAGGCTTAGATTTTTGTATTCTCACATTTCTAACACAAACAACTGGTCAATGGTCACTAATGTCTTGAGCGAAGACACCAGTAGGAACATATTTCTCTGGTGTATTCAATAAAATAAGATCAATCAGAGTTGACTTTAAAGGATCTTTAGGGTTGGGCCGTGTAGGCTTAGTCACCAGCTGGGTTAAGTTTAGATCATTACACATGTCCTTTAGATTGTCTGAAGCCTGCATTTCCCAATCATAATTTAGATCACCCAGGATAATAACTTCTGATTTAATAAAAGAAGACAACAAACTAGTTAGCTCCTCGAGTGCACAAAGGTTAGCCGAGGGATGTCCGGATTCATCTGCATAGCCCAGATCTTGATGTAATCCAGTTTAGGAAGTAAGCTCCTTTTGTTCAGATGCATCAACCCAAGTCCTTTTCGATTTTTCACATGGAGTCACATGGAGTCTCCAACTGAAACAGCTACAGTACGTTCAAGAGGCGGTAGCAGGCCCTGTCTGATGGTTGATATAGTTGGTATGGCTATAAGATTGCATAGAACTGCATCATTTGGTCTATCCCTAGTAGTATTAGAGGAAGGAGTAGAAATTTGAATTGCTTTTCCAAGGTTAGCACCATAGGGCCTGAGGCCACAGCCAATGTCAATATGGGGAACTCTCAGAGTAACCAATGATGGAATGTTATAAACTGACTTACATGGGCTTTGGTTGCTATCGTGCAACAGCCCAAGCCCTCTACATGATTTGAAAACCGAGGGGGTATTCAAGTTTATAGAATTGGGAAAGACAACACTTCTATCAGAGAGCATCCTCTCTAAGACTGTGTTTTCACAGGCCGCCCTTTTTTTCACAAATTGGTCTTTTGACCAATCACATCAGATCTTTTCCAGAGCTGATCTGATGGTTCAAAAGACCAATTAGCGGAAGAAAAAAAAGATCAGAATTGGGCTGCCTGTCTAAACACAGCCTAAGAGCTGTCTTGTCAGTTAGACATATAGAGTCATGGACACACATACTTTAATAGGCCTGTCAGTGTAAACTGTTGGACAAACACAACATGGCTCAGAGAAGCAGAGGTGGGCAGTTTTACTATGCTATAAAATGGACACCTTTTACTGATGAGCAAACAAACAGGTTTTACCATGAGCACAAGTAGCTATTATACGCAGCTTAGCTTACAAGTGTGAATTGTTTTACGCATTTCTCTTTGTTGTTTTTTCTACTTTCTACCCCCTATAAAAGTTACTGTCGCAGCACATTTCTAAGAATGTTAGATACACAATGATCAATTTAGGACACGCAAGTATTTATCAACTTATATTTCTATCAACAATATATCACACATAGTATGATGTTCTTACTTTAGATGTTTTTCTTATGATGTGTAGTACTCTACCAGCTCTCACAGTCTCACGTCAGAATTAGTTTCTCAAATGTCACATTTCTTGTTTAAGGTTACGTTCAGGCATTAACTCCGAATTTTTAAGGTTAGGGTTAAGGTTTGGGATAGGCTTAAAACAAAAATATCAAAAACAACTTTCTATTGCTGTATTCAAACTTGCAACCTTTGGAATCAGAGGCAAATGCTTACGCCCATCCACCACGTCCTAGCAAAGTGAAACCTACTTGAAGGTAACAGCGCTCACTGTTGCCCCTAGTGGCCGGTTTCCACTTCATCTCCCGACGTCTTCAGACTGTAAGTCGCTCTGGATAAGAGCGTCTGCTAAATGACTAAAATGTAAATGTAAATGTATCACGGGTAACCTGGCTGGTATATGAATATGTACATTTATATACATTCATGCTGTGTACAGAAATGCCTTTCTGTGTACTTTTAAAGCTCTGCTATTTATAGTTCTCTGGGAACATCACCAGAACGGTTCAAACGAGCCCTTCCATAAAACTCCTACATGCTAGTCCACCCACTCTGAGGTTTCTGGCCTAAACGTCCAATGACATATTTCAACTAAATATAATTTATTTTATTTTTTATGATTACTTACTTATACCAAAATGTTTTTTCATCTTCAAACGTTTGAAAAACAACACTGGATGGATATATATTATTTTTTTCAGTCTTTAAATTCTCTGCCAGGGACAAAATGACCTCATGTTGTAATTTTAATCTAATTCCGTTTGGGGGGAAAGCCACAGCACTAGCTGGCCGTTGATTCAGGAGCAGAAAGGTTACAACACTACCACTGCCTAATGGCAGAGGTAGAGATGCTTAAGAAAATAAAGATAACTTTTTGACCTCTCTTACGTCCTTTTGAAATTGTGGCCCTCAATCATCTTTGCCTCTATTAAGCCCTTTATGGCTCGGCATGTGTTTTCATCTAGAACATTAATGTTGAGTGTTGGTTTCTACTTCACCTTGGTTATTGTAACTTAGCTTAGAAAGCAACACCATGTTGTTGGAAGTTGACTCATTTTATGGTATCACAGGTAAAAGGTGATAGGCTTCAGTAAGAAGACACTACAGCAAACATAGCTAGAAAGTGTCTAAGACTCCGTTTGGAATTCATTTTCGGGGCAGAAACCATGCCCATACCTATATTCACATAATTCAAAATACTTTTCTGTGGAAATTCACCTGATCCATCACCTATGCAATGTGATGTGCCATTTCTGCTATGAGTCTGCTGACAGGGTTGGGGTCAGTAATGTACATCATAACGGGGAAAAGCCCTCATGTCTTGAGATAAAAGGACAGTCTTATCAGAAGCTGTGATGATGAATGAGGAAGTGTGTGAGGAGTGTGTGTATGAGGGATGAGGATAGGTGTGAGGAGTGTGTGTATGAGGGATGAGGATAGGTGTGAGGAGTGTGTATGAGGGATGATGATAGGTGTGATGAGTGTGTATGAGGGATGAGGATAGGTGTGAGGAGTGTGTATGAGGGATGATGATAGGTGTGATGAGTGTGTGTATGAGGGATGAGGATAGGTGTGAGTATGAGGGATGAGGATAGGTGTGAGGAGTGTGTATGAGGTATGAGGATAGGTGTGAGGAGTGTGTGTATGAGGGATGAGGATAGGTGTGAGGAGTGTGTATGAGGGATGATGATAGGTGTGCTTGTGTCTATGAGACTGATTTACATTTACATTTACGTCATTTAGCTGATGCTCTTATCCAGAGCGACTTACAGTTAGTGCATACATTATTATTTTCATACTGGCCCCCCGTGGGAAACGAACCCACAACCCTGGCGTTGCAAACGCCATGCTCTATCAACTGAGCTACCTCCCTGCCTGCCATTCCCTCCCCTACCCTGGACGAATTGTGCGCCGCCCCATTGGTCTCCCGGTTGCGGCCAGCTACAGCAGAGCCTGGATTCGAACCAGGATCTCTAGTGGCACAGCTAGCACTGCGATGCAGTGCCTTAGACCACTGCGCCACTCGGGAGGCCACTGATCCCATGTTAATGAACTCTCTGGGTGGGCAAGGTGCCAGAGACAATTTTAAGCATTCTTATCAGAGACACAAGGCACTGTTCAATCAAAAACCTGGATTAAAATGATATTATTCTTCTGAAAG
>NC_139991.1:64411461-64435230 GCF_964263955.1 Coregonus lavaretus
TTCCATGGCGGAGGAATAATCATTAGTCAGTTGTTTGACTTATCAGTTTAGGTAAAACCAGGGTAAACGTGCTCAAACATCTGTATTTAGTCTAGAGTTGATGATCTAAACGCGTGTGCTCTTCTGGGAAACAGTGACTGAGGTTAGCGAGACGGATTTAAGTAGCCTACACAAAACAAAAACAAAGTGGTCACTTTATGCCCTGGGCACATTTCTGGTGACATTTAACAGCAAGGAAAGCTATTTCCTCCGCCATTCAAAGCAAAACGGCCTTAATTGGTGAAGAAGTCTGTTGCAGTTTGGGGAAATGTTTGTGATATTCCTTGTGCTTTTTCACTTCATAACCCCGACTCCTCCACTTGAGACTGTTTATTCCCTCCTGGGGGGAAACGTGCTTTACTTGAGCTGGCAATTTTGATATGACACTAAAATATTCACTTGAACTAAAGCGCGCCATTGGGAACCCTTTGTAGTAGTAATGAGTATTCATTACGGGTACCAAGATACGTTTATGTTGTAATTAAATTCGACTAAACACAGAAACAAAAATTTCACAAAAACGCACCTTATCTTTTCAGCAAAATACAATTATACGCTATTAGGCTGCAGAACATTATCTGCTAGCCCAGTGCAGATAGAGATAGACATCTGTAAACTCAAGACTGGAGTGAGTGGCTCATTTCACCGATAGAAATCTTGGGAATTTTTCCTCTTGTAAACTTGATCAAATCACTTGTGTGTAGCAGGCACCCGTTGGGGTCCCATGCGAACACTGGAATTTCCTCCTTGTTTTTTAGTCGTACAGGCCTATATCCAAATACAGTACTTTACATGTCAAAAGGGTGCTCGTGCTTTATAGTCTGTAAAACAACTGGGATTATATTTGAAGACAAGTAGGCTACATATGTAGCGTTGCCAATGAATATCTGCGGTTGGTCGAGCGACTATACGATTCTAGTGTGCGCGAGGTCAAGCCAGGTGCCCTGTAACGCTCTGCGTGGTGCGGAGCGAGAGAATGAAATTATGGCGCACAGGGGTGCTGCTGGTGAGAGGAGGAGCACGAAAGCATGTGGCACTAAAATGTGGGATGGGTGGAGACAGGTATACGAGGCCGCGAGGCTGCTGCTGTTGCGCTCAGAGGAGCGTGCATGCATGCAAATAGTAAAACATTTGATATTTAATGTATTCAAAATGGGCTCTTCACAGTACAGCTCCCATCCCCAGTAAATACACAATTAACTCACTCTGCATTAAGGGTACTACGTATGATGACGGCGAATTAATTATTGAACTCTCACATCTGTTCACGATTACGCATTAGGCACAGGCGCTTCCCTTCCTCCAGTCTAGGCCTGGCCAGGTCTCGCTCTCTTTATGTCATTAAGCAGGCTTTGGTGTGTTTGGCTTGTAATTATTTAATAACAATGCCTGAGTGGAAAGACACAATGCGTGTCATGCATACAGGGTTTGGCCAAAAATATAATGTAATTAAAGAAAATGAAAAAAAAAAAACTCCCCTCCACAGATTTTAATTAATTTCTTATATATGACATGTCATGATTCAACTCTACAACTGGGCCATATTTTTCTTCTATAGGCTACCGCTACATAGGCTAATAAATATAAATTTCTAACAGTCATCTTGATGAAAAGTCTTTGAAATGAATGCTTGGTTTTCCACGAATTGCTAAATATGTGTTTTGTTGAACACACCATGCGGGGGTGGGGTCTCGTTGTGGGAGGTGCAGCTGTCTGATGAAAGAAGACGAGTCTGTTTTGCCTAAAGCCAAGGAAATCCTTTCTCTTTTTTCTCTCCCCGGCCACTGAAGACTGAATGAGTTGCCTCTGGTTCACTTTGCACTATTCAGGATGTGTCTCACATGTTTGCGTCCGATCAAAGGTGGGACGGGATTGTATTTCCAACAACAAAGCCTAAACAGTATCTCGTGTGAACGTGAGGCACCCGTCTGCACGCGATTTGTTTGTAATAGTTGTGCCATATTTAAGTCAACGTCTGCTCGCACACTTTCCTAAAGATACGCTTGGAATTTCCATGTCCTTTTGACAATACTGAGATAAAACCCATAAAAACTAATGGATTAGTCTGGAAAATTATCGAAAGGGGAATAATCCCAGTTTTTCATTTGTTGATTTTAAAGTTATTATTATCATATTATTATCAGATGCTGTCCAACGTACCAAATGTTCGTTAATTTCCTTACATGATAAAAGTTTTACAAGCAAGCAAAATAATAGGATATTATTTACTTCCCATTTTTGATAGCTTGCATTAATCTGTACCATCTATGTTCGTGGTCCTCTGTAGCTCAGCTGGTAGAGCACGGCGCTTGTAACGCCAAGGTAGTGGGTTCGATCCCCGGGACCACCCATACACAAAAATGTATGCACGCACGACTGTAAGTCGCTTTGGATAAAAGCGTCTGCTAAATGGCATATTATTATTATTATTATTATTATGTTGTTTAATGTTTAATTGTTCAAGCTGTGTAGCCTATATGTCATGAATGTCCTATGAATGCCCTGGTTTATTTACTTGACAATAAAATAGCCTATATATAAAATGTACTAACCAGCTCTACTTTAATTTTAACGGTTCCTTGGGGCTGAAGAAGTTTAAAAGCGACCATGCAGCCTTGTGATGGGGCTTAACATGACAAACTTTCCAAACCATACATAATAATAATAATAATAATAATAATAATAATAATAATAATATGCCATTTAGCAGACGCTTTTATCCAAAGCGACTTACAGTCATGCGTGCATACATTTTTTTGTGTACATCTTTGGTGCTGGATTCAGTGGAGAATCTGACGCAATATCGACGTTTTTGACACCAATACTCCAGAGTATAGCCTAGCCTAGTGTACCTCTGGCTGGTTACTAATGGGCCAGTAAGAAGTTACACGTGCCTAAACAACCTGCACTGTTTGAATGACTCAAGAGTAAGAGAGCACAGGGAAGTTGATCAAATAATGCAAAATTCAGATATTAGAATATGAAAATAAATAATTTGCAATGAATGTGAATTAGTATGAGTAATTTATATAATTATAATTTGAATAGTTGTACTGTTTCGCTTTATTAAATTATTAAGGTTTAAAATTACAATAATATCATAAAAGTTATTTTAACATATTCTAACCTATTATTCACATTAATAAGTATAGGCCTAGTTAAAAGTATTGGCAGAAAAATTGGGGGAAAGAATTGCTAGAGTTTTGTCAAAACCTTAACATTAACAATCACAACTCTGTAACTTTTGTAGAGCCCTAAGCAAAACAACTGCAATCAATTTTAAAGAAAACACATTCGGCTTTGTTTGATTAGGGATTTATATTTTATTTTAGTTTATCAAGTTGGAAAAGTTGGAAATGTGAGTCAATATTCGTTTTATCTTGTCAAATATAAAACGAAAACGTCCTGGGTACTGCGAACAAAAGTTGTATTCCCCTTGCATTACCATTGCGTGCTTTTGGAACGTGCTCTTCGAATGAACTCTGTTGATCCATTTTTGCTTTATAGTTCTTGACCAACAGAAAATATGGATCCTCCTGTTGTTATGATGTAAAAAAAAAAAAATACAGAAATACAAAGATCCAATATAAATGGTATATTTGGACTTTATATCAAAGAGAATTGTGTTGGCCTTTTTTTCACGACAATTCTATACTTGATGATGTTAAACTGTAATCCTCGTGCAATCCTCGTACTGTAAATGATAAAGTCGTTTGTGTGTGTGTGTGTTTGTGTGTGTGTGTGTGTGTGTGTGTGTGTGAGAGAGAGAGGGGGGGGGGGGCGGAGGGGAAGGGAGCGAGATTGGATTTTGTTCAAGGTACTTGTTTTTCCTCATAATTGACTGGTCAACTTCATTAGCCGACTATTCTGCGGGTGAGCACAATGTCGGGGCCTAAATTCCTCATGGGGAGGTGGGAGGAGACACAGGAACAGCTAGAGTAGGACCTGACCACTCAATAGTTTACACATACTTCTTTAAAATATCTGGTTTCCAACGTCCAAAGTTCAGACTATATAATCTTAGCATAGCCTATAAGGGGGGTCCACCTCTCTCTAAAGTTGACCTAAAACACTTGATTTAAACACAGTTTGTGAGCTAAAGGACGGGAAAGAAACGTCTGCATGCGGCATTCTGCGTGGGTCCTGAATTTGCAAATCATTACCCAGTTTAAATATACTGCACCAAATGGTTGGCAAACATCTTTACAACATGAAAAAGCCTGAGTGATTTACGCACAGGATGCCACGTTCCCATAGCCCACCAGAGAATACTATAAAACTGCACACAGAGAGACCAGAGGGACAGAAGGCCCGTTCCAAACCTTACATCACATCCACTTAGCCCAATTAACAATAGGCAAAGGTTGAGGTTGGAATAAGTAACTTTTTGCTTCGACAAAACTATGTTCTTTCATAATTACCTCCCTCTGTCACCCAAAGCAAGTTTTGAAAGCTTAAAGTTTTGATCAGCTCGAGCTCAGAAAAGTTTTCCGGCCCGCAGATGTTTCGGTACGAATATGACAGGCACATGGTTTGGCAAAATGGCACACTAAACAATTATATCCAGTCCCATAAATAGCCAATGTCATCTAATTATAGTTTTGAACTAACTAGATAATTTTTATAACAGATGTCAGAATACCATTACGGCCATATTTCTCAGCAAGTGCTCGATGTCATGGCTAGTCCCACCGTGGGAACTTTGGAAAATGATAGGCAGCGGTTACATGTCCAGAAAACCCGCCATCCACCGGTGATGATGGTGAATTTTGAAAATAAAAATAAAGGGAAAATCTTCGTGTGAGGTCCAAGACATTTTTTAATTTACTTGTAATAAACTTGTTTTTTAAAATGTTGGCTACAATAGAATCTCTGGATGTGCCTTTGAGCATGGCACTTAACCTTCATTTGCTAGAGGGCTGCCATACTACTATGGCTGACCCTGTAAAACAACACATTTCACTGCACCTATCCGGAGTGTGACAATAAAACATATTTTATTATTATAATTATTAATATTATTGACTGTAGTTATTATTTTATTTAATGGTAACACTTTACATTACATTACATAGTAATAACTATGTAACTAGTATGTTGTTACTATTTTCATTACTGTGTAGTTACATAGTTATAGAGGCAACTTAATGTAAAGGGTTACCAATTGAATTATTTAAAATAGTCCATTCTGACCAAATCTGTGGTGTACTGGAGGGTAAATTTAGATAAAGGCAGTTTATTTTTTTTGCGCAACAGTTTACCCACCTTTTGGGGGAAAAAAGCATTGAAAGTATAGGGAGCGTGACCAGCAATGTGTTTAGCCAAACTGAGACTTAGTTTCAGTTACTCTTACCAGCACATAAACTGTGTCAAAGAACCTCTGATCTGAGGGAGATTTTTTATCTTAACACGCCATTGACATTACGTCTTGACATTTTTAAACATTCTCTTTAAAAGCCCTTTGTTCAGGGGAAACACTGCTTTTTATTAATGAACATGGGGTGAAGTTTATTAAGTCGAGGGATACATCGCAAGAGTAGGCTAAATAGAACCCTGCAAGCCCAAATTCTTCATCCCACGAGGCAGCTATACCCCGCCCTCCTCTCCGCCCTCCTCTACCCCCTCCTCTCCAACCTCCTCTCCACCCTCTCCACCCTCCTCTCCACCCTCCCACCCTCCTCTCCACCCTCTCCACCCTCCTCTCCACCCTCTCCACCCTCCTCTCCACCCTCCTCTCCATCCTCCTCCTCCCCACCCTCCTCTCCACCCTCCTCCCCACCCTCCTCTCCACCCTCCTCTCCACCCTCCTCTACACCCTCCTCTCCATCCTCCTCCCCACCCTCACTCCATCCTCCTCTCCACCCTCCTCTCCACTCTAACAATAATTCACACTATGGAGCTAGGATAATAGTTTTCTCCAGATTTCCAGTCACTCAAACTCAGACAAAATTCTCTGAATGGCACTTTTAAAAGAGGCTTGGTTTATTTTTTACAGCAATGATCTACCCATAAACTCTCCTTCAGCTGTTTGATAACAAAACAAATACACTTGGATGGGACAATAAGTGTAGCTTCTATTGTCTATCCAACATATCAAACAGAGACAATAAAAAAGTGAAGCATCATTCTTATAATCAATACATTTTTTTATACATGAGGTTATTGTGATGACATGAGATGATACTTTGTTAATCCCCATGGGAACATTTGTTTGTCATGCATCAGCCATAAGACAAACAATAGAAACAACCACAACATTGAAAACAATCAAGACAATTACAATGGAAATGTGGAGAGGCTAAATTCTTGGTATCATCACCCTGCTTACATCTCACGCAAGAAAACAAAAAGTAAGGTCTGATAGTTTCTGCACTTCCCAAACCAGCATTAAACCATAAAGTGATGCACTAAACCCTAGAGTGCGTCCTCCCATCAAAACCAAACCAAAAGAGTGAAACACAGTGCTTTGACCTCGCAAATGAGGTTGGGAACATGATGTCAGATTTCTCTAACATTCAAATTAACCTCTTCCACATTGGCATTCATGTACAAATCCTGCTAATATTAACCTCTAGTGACTCCTCATGCCATTCCAGCAGGATTTCACCATCTCCACTCAGCTTAACAAGTTCTGTTCATAGAGATGTGGTATTACTGTTCACCTGCTTCTGCTTTCAGTGCCACTGAGCGCCTGCCAATTAACACCTCAGGCATGTTAATGAGGCTGTATGGTCGACCACAGAGCTGGACACTTCAACATAATTACCAGACCCTTCAGGACAAGTAGCCTACCACAGTCACAAGAGACCCTGCATGGCAGCAAGCTGAATCTGCATAATGCATCTTGCATGGAAACGACAGAGTTGTGCCAACAAAGAAAACGTGACGGACGGACAGACAGACAGACAGACAGACAGACAGACAGACAGACAGACAGACAGACAGACAGACAGACAGACAGAGAGAGAGAGAGAGAGAGAGAGAGAGAGAGAGAGAGAGAGAGACAGAGGAGAGAGAGAGAGCGAGAGAGAGAGAGAGAGAGAGAGAGAGAGAGAGAGAGAGAGAGAGAGAGAGAGAGAGAGAGAGAGAGAAAAAAAAAGAGAAAGAGAGAGAGAGAGAGAGAGAGAGAGAGAGAGAGAGAGAGAGAGAGAGAGAAGGGGCATGCAATAAAAGGAAGGATGGAGAGCAATGTGTTTGCACTGTTTCCACATACACACATCTGTGTTGCATGGCACGGGCAGCATCTGGTTCATATTGCAGTGTCAATCTCACTACACACTATTAGACCACGCCTGCTGCCAGACAGAGTAGGATCGTATCCATTATGATCTAAAAGGTCAAACTGATCCTAAATCAGCACTACTCTGGGACAGTTGATAAATACAGCTCTAGGTGAATAGTCGTTCTGTTTAAGATGGACCTAAACCCAGGAGACTGTTCTATGTTTATAGCATGAACAGTTAGTGTTCAGTATGAAAAAATGTATGCACTCACTAACTGTAAGTCGCTCTGGATAAGAGCGTCTGCTAAATTACTAAAATGTAAAGCGGGTTCTACTCCGGGTTCCATGCGGGTTCCATGGGTTACACTCCACACAGAAAAACACATCTGGTTCTCTTCATCTAAAGTTTCAAATTCCTGTATAAAATGATATGTGACTATTACTACAATATATATATTTGTAATTCCCAATGCTGGGTTTACTGCTCATATCCAAAATGGGATAATAAATGAGCTAAAATATTTTTGAATCTTTATGTGCACACAGACATTTAATGCATCTATCTTATGAGGCATACTAACAGTGGGCTCCATCAGAGGAAGAAACAGGGGAGGAAGAGACGGGGGGGGGGGGGAGACGGAAGAGACAGGGGAGGAAGAGGTGGAAGAGACAGGGGAGGAAGAGAAAGGGGGGGAAGAGGCGGAAGGGACAAGGGAGGAAGAGACAGGGGAGGAAGAGGTGGAAGGGACAGGGGAGGAAGAGACAGGGGGGGAAGAGGCGGAAGGGACAGGGGAGGAAGAGACGGGGGAGGAAGAGGTGGAAGGGACAGGGGAGGAAGAGACGGGGGGGAAGAGACGGAAGAGACAGGGGAGGAAGAGGAGGAAGAGACAGGGGAGGAAGAGACGGGGGGAAGAGGCGGAAGGGACAGGGGAGGAAGAGACAGGGGGGGAAGAGGCGGAAGGGACAGGGGAGGAAGAGACAGGGGGGGAAGAAACAGGGGAGGAAGAGACGGGGGGGAAGAGGTGGAAGGGACAGGGGAGGAAGAGACGGGGGAGGAAGAGGTGGAAGGGACAGGGGAGGAAGAGACGGGGGGAAGAGACGGAAGAGACAGGGGAGGAAGAGGAGGAAGAGACAGGGGAGGAAGAGACGGGGGGAAGAGGCGGAAGGGACAGGGGAGGAAGAGACAGGGGGGGAAGAGGCGGAAGGGACAGGGGAGGAAGAGACAGGGGGGGAAGAAACAGGGGAGGAAGAGACGGGGGGGGGAAGAGGTGGAAGGGACAGGGGAGGAAGAGACGGGGGGGGAGAAACAGGGGAGGAAGAGACGGGGGGGAAGAGGTGGAAGGGACAGGGGAGGAAGAGACAGGGGGGGAAGAAACAGGGGAGGAAGAGACGGGGGGGGGGGGGGGGGTGGAAGGGACAGGGGAGGAAGAGACGGGGGGGAAGAGGTGGAAGGGACAGGGGAGGAACAGACAGGGGGGGAAGAAACAGGGGAGGAAGAGACGCGGGGGAAGAGGTGGAAGGGACAGGGGAGGAAGAGACAGGGGGGGAAGAGGCGGAAGGGACAGGGGAGGAAGAGACAGGGGGGGAAGAGACAGGGTGGGAAGAGACGGGGGGGAAGAGGTGGAAGGGACAGGGGAGGAAGAGACGGGGGGGGAAGAGGTGGAAGGGACAGGGGAGGAAGAGACGGGGGGGGAAGAGGTGGAAGGGACAGGGGAGGAAGAGGAGGAAGGGACAGGGGAGGAAGAGACGGGGGGGAAGAGGAGGAAGGGACAGGGGAGGAACAGACGGGGGGGAAGAGGAGGAAGGGACAGGGGAGGAAGAGGAGGAAGGGACAAGAGAGGAAGAGGAGGAAGAGACGGGAGGAAGAGGAGGAAGGGACAGGGGAGGAAGAGACAGGGGGAAGAGGAGGAAGGGACAAGAGAGGAAGAGGAGGAAGAGACAGGGGAGGAAGAGGAGAAAAGGGACAGGAGAGGAAGAGACAGGGGGAGGAGGAGGAAGGGACAGGGGAGGAAGAGGAGGAAGAGACAGGGGAGGAAGAGGAGGAAGAGACAGGGGAGGAAGAGGACGAAGGGACAGGAGAGGAAGAGGAGGAAGAGACAGGGGAGGAAGAGGAGGAAGGGACAGGAGAGGAAGAGATAGGGAAGGAAGAGGAGGAAGAGACAGGGGAGGAAGAGGAGGAAAATACAGGGGAGGAAGAGGAGGAAGGGACAGGAGAGGAAGAGGAGGAAGAGACAGGGGAGGAAGAGGAGGAAGAGACAGGAGAGGAAGAGGAGGAAGAGACAGGGGAGGAAGAGGAGGAAGAGACAGGGGAGGAAGGGGAGGAAGAGACAAGGGAGGAAGAGGAGGAAGGGACAGGAGAGGAAGAGACAGGGGAGGAAGAGGAGGAAGAGACAGGGGAGGAAGAGGAGGAAGAAGCAGGGGAGGAAGAGGAGGAAGAGACAGGGGAGGAAGAGGAGGAAGGGACAAGAGAGGAAGAGACAGGGGAGGAAGAGGAGGAAGGGACAAGAGAGGGAGAGGAGGAAGTGACAGGAGAGGAAGAGATGGGAGGAAGAGGAAGAAGAAACAGGGGAGGAAGAGGAGGAAGAGACAGGGGAGGAAGAGATGGGGGGAAGAGGAGGAAGGGACAGGGGGGGAAGAGGAGGAAGGGACAGGAGAGGAAGAGACGGGGGGGAAGAGGTGGAAGGGACCAGAGAGGAAGAGGAGGAAGAGACAGGGGAGGAAGAGGAGGAAGAGGGGTTGATGAAGAAGGTAATTAAAGCCTTGGGACTAATATATGTGTATAAAACCTGTATAAAATCTGGGATGCTTTCAAAGGAAATGTCTGTGTTTGTATCAGCACAGACAGACACACAGACACACAGACACACAGACACACACACACACACACACACACACACACACACACACACAAACACACGCACACAGCAAGGAACTAGATCAACAAAACAAAAAACAAAAAAACAACAAAGGGTTGTCTCTTCTCACGCAAAACCTAGCGTGATTCATCCCCTAAATCTGTGATCAATCTTCCCCCTGTAATGGTAAAAAGATATTGTTGATGCGTAGAAGCACTGGTGTTTTTCTCAAGACCGGAGGCGTGCAAATATTTAAGACAGAACAGTGAGAGCTATCATTTAAACCATTGACACAAACACACAAATAACACAGCCTCATTTGGAGCAAAGGATGGAGGGAGAGAGAGAGAGAGAGAGAGAGAGACTGATATGGAGGGAAAGAGAGAGAGAGAGACTGATATGGAGGGAAAGAGAGAGAGAGAGCGAGAGAGACTGAGATGGAGGGAGAGAGAGGGAACGAGAAAGAGAGAGAGGAGAGAGAGAGAGAGTAGAGGGAGAGAGAGAAAGATAGAGCACCAAATTACTTTCTGGAGACGTTACTCAGAGAAAGAGAACCACCTAAAAGACTTGAGCACAAGAGCACATCAAAAGGAAAAACCTGAAAACCTTGGCACAATAAGACTCATGAATAAGCTTAGATCCCACTGGAATTTGTGTGTGTGTGTGTGTGTGTGTGTGTGTGTAAAGCTGTGTATGTGTGTATGTCAGCGAGAGAGAGAGAGAGGGAGAGAGCGTGTGTGTGTCTGTTTGTGTGTGTGTGTGTGTGTGTGTGTGTGTGTGTGTGTGTGTGTGAGAGAGAGAGCGAGCGAGAGAGTGAGAGAGAACGGAGAGAGAGAAACGGAGAGAGAGAAAAAGTGTGTGTGTGTGTGTGTGTGTGCATTACTTTTGAATGGTTTCAACTTCCTGCTGTGTGTATGTATTGGGATTGTGAGAGAATGAGTGTGTAAATGTGTAAATGTGTCTGTGGGCCAAAGAAGAAAACCATCCCAGTGGACTCTACTCTCGCTTGTGTTGCAACCATAGCATGTCAGTATTGTAGTAAAACCACTGACACAGCAGGGCTATAGGCATCATCCTGGTGGAGCACTAGAGAACACACACAAACGCACACGCACACACACACACACACACACATGCACACAAACGCACACACGCACCCACGCACCCACACATGCACACACACATGCACGCACACACACAGATACACACACAGAGAGATGGGGAGAGAAAGGGAGATATACAGTACCAGTCAAAGGTTTGGACACACCTACTCATTCAAGAGTTTTTCTTCATTTTTACTATTTTCTACATTGTAGAATAATAGTGAAGACATCAAAACTATGAAATAACACATATGGAATCATGAAGTAACCAAAAAAGTGTTAAACAAATCAAAATATGTGTTATATTTGAGATTCTTCAAAGTGGCCAACCTTTGCCTTGATGACATCTTTGCACACTCTTGGCATTCTCTCAACCAGCTTCATGAGGTAGTCACCTGGAATGCATTTCAATTAACAGGTGTGCCTTGTTAAAAGTTAATTTGTGGAATTTCTTTCCTTCTTAATGCGTTTGAGCCAATCAGTTGTGTTGTGACAAGGTATACAGAAGATAGCCCTATTTGGTAATAGACCAAGTCCATATTATGGCAAGAACGAGAAACGACAGTCCATCATTACTTTAAGACATGAAGGTCAGTCAATCTTCAAGTGCAGTCGCAAAAACCATCAAGTGCTATGATGAAACTGGCTCTCATGAGGACCGCCACAGGAAAGGAAGACCCAGAGTTACCTCTGCTGCAGAGGATAAGTTCATTAGAGTTAACTGCACCTCAGATTGCACCCCCAAAAAATGCTTCACAGAGTTCAAGTAACAGACACATCTCAACATCAACTGTTCAGAGGAGACTGTGTGAATCAGGCATTCATGGTCGAATTGCTGCAAAGAAACCACTACTAAAGGACACCAATAATAAGAAGAGACTTGCTCGGGCCAAGAAACACGAGCAATGGACATTAGACCGGTGGAAATCTGTCCTTTGGTCTGATGAGTCCAAATTTGAGATTTTTGGTTCTAACCGCCGTGTCTTTGTGAGACGCAGAGTAGGTGAACAGATGGTCTCCGCATGTGTGGTTCCCACCCTGAAGCATGGAGGTGTGACGGTGTGGGGGTGCTTTGCTGGTGACACTGTCTGTGATTTATTTAGAATTCAAGGCACACTTAACCAGCATGGCTACCACAGTATTCTGCAGCGATACACCATCCCATCTGGTTTGCGCTTAGTGGGACTATCATTTGTTTTTCAACAGGACAATGACCCAAAACACACCTCCAGGCTGTGTAAGGGCTATTTGACCAAGAAGGAGAGTGATGGAGTGCTGCATCAGATGACCTGGCCTCCACAATCCACCAACCTCAACCCAATTGAGATGGTTTGGGATGAGTTGGACGGCAGAGTGAAGGAAAAGCAGCGAACAAGTGCTCAGCATATGTGAGAACTCCTTCAAGACTATTGGAAAAGCATTCCTCATGAAGCTGGTTGAGAGAATGCCAAGCGTGTGCAAAGTTGTCATCAAGGCAAAGGGTGGCTACTTTGAAAAATCTAAAATCTAAAATATATTTTGATTTGTTTAACAATTTATTGGTTACTGCATGATTCCATATGTGTTATTTCATAGTTTTGATGTCTTCACTATTATTATACAAAGTAGAAAATAGTACAAATAAAGAAAAACCCTTGAATGAGTAGGTGTGTCCAAACTTTTAAACTGGTATTGTACATCTAGACTACATAAGAGGAAGTCTGCTGAGCTAAATAAAATGAAATCGAATTTGATTTGTCACATGCTTCATAAACAACAGGTGTAGACTAACAGTGAAATATTTACTTACGGGTCCTTTTCCAACAATGAAAAAAAAATCTAATAAAAAGACAAAATAGAAACAGTGACATGAGGAATAAATACACAGTGAATAACGAATAACAATAACAAGTAAAAATAACATGGCTATATACAGGGAGTACCAGTACAGAGTCCATGTGCAGGGGTACGAGGTAGTTATGTAGGCCTACACATAGGCAGGGTTAAATTGACTAGGCAACGGGATAGATAATAGACAGTAGCAGTAATTTATGTGGTGAGTGTGAAAGTATGTGTGAGTGTGTGGGTAGAGTCCAGTGTGTGTGCATAGAGTCAGTGCAAGAGAGTTAATGCAAAAAAAGAGTGAAAGCAGTAGTCTGGGTAGCCATTTGATGATCTATTTAGCAGTCTTGTTTAGCAGTCTTGTTTAGCAGACTTATGGCTTGAGGGTAGAAGCTGTTCAGGGTGCTGTTGGTTCCATCCTTGGTGCACTGGTAGTGCTTGCCATGCGGTTGCAGAAAGAACAGTGTACAGCTTGGGTGGCTGGAGTCTTTGACAATTTTTTGGGCCTTCCTCTGACACCGCCTGGTATAGAGGTTCTGGATAGCAGGGAGCTCAGCGTCAGTGATGTACTGGGCTGTACTCACCACCCTCTTTAGTGCCTTGCGGACGGGTGCCTTGCAGTTGCCGTACAAATCGGTGATGCAGCCAGTCAAGATTCTTTCAATGGTGCAGCTTTTTGAGGATCTGAGGGCCCATGCCAATGGGTGGATTGGCTGTCTGGCAATTCTGGCCAATGCCAGAAGGGCCGAAAAACCTTTTATTAGGGTGCTCTGGTCGAAATTTACAAAAAAAAACAATAATTCTAAATGATATATATATATATACAGTGCATTCGGAAAGTATTCAGACCCCTTGACTTTTTCCACATTTTGTTGCGTTACAGCCTTATTCTAAAATGTATTACATTATTTCCCCCCCCCCATCATCAGTCTACACACAATACCCCATAATGACAAAGCAAAAACAGGTTTATAGAGATTAAATATCACATTTACATAAGTATTCAGACCCTTTACTCAGTACTTTGTTGAAGCACCTTTGGCAGAAATTACAGCCTCAAGTCTTCTTGGGTATGACGCTACATGCTTGGCACACCTGTATTTGGAGAGTTTCTCCCATTCTTCTCTGCAGATCCTCTCAAGCTCTGTCAAGTTGGATAGGGAGCGTCACTGAACACCTATTTACAGTTCTCTCCAGAGATGTTAGATCGGGTTCAAGTCCAGGCTCTGGCTGGGCCACTCAAGGACATTCAGAGACTTGTCCTGAAGCCACTCCTGCGTTGTCTTGGCTGTGTGCTTAGGGTTGTTGTCCTGTTGGAAGGTGAACCTTCGCCCCAGTCTGAGGTCCAGAGCGCTCTGGAGCAGGTTTTCATCAAGGATCTCGCTGTACTTTGCTCTGTTCATCTTTCCCACGATCCTGTCTAGTCACCCAGTCCCTGCCGCTGAAAAACATCCCCACAGCATGATGCTGCCACCACCATGCTTCAACGTAGGGATGGTGCAAGGTTTCCTCCAGATGTGACGCTTGGCATTCAGGCCAAAGAGTTTAGTCTTGGTTTCATCAGACCAGAGAATCTTGTTTTTCATGGTCTGAGAGTCCTTTAGTTGCCTTTTGGCTAACTCCAAGCAGGCTATCATGTGCCTTTTACTGAGGAGTGGCTTCCGTCTGGCCACTCTACCATAAAGGCCTGATTGGTGGAGTGCTGCAGAGATGGTAGTTCTTCTGGAAGGTTCTCCCATCCCCACAGAGTAACTCTGGAGCTCTGTCAGAGTGACCATCAGGTTCTTGGTCACCTCCCTGACCAAGGTTTTTCTCCCCCGATTGCTCAGTTTAGCCGGGTGGCCAGCTCTAGGAAGAGTATTGGTGGTTCCAAACTTCTTCCATGTAAGAATGATGGAGGCCACTGTGTTCTTGGGGACCTTCAATGCTGCAGAAATGTTTTGATACCCTTCCCCAGATCTGTGCCTCAACATAATATTTTCTCAGAGCTCTACGGACAATTCCTTCAACCTCATGGCTTGGTTTTTGCTCTGACATGCACTGTCAACTGTGGGACCTTAAATAGACAGGTGTGTGCCTTTCCAAATAATGTCCAATCAATTGAATTTACCACAGGTGGACTCCAATCAAGTTGTAGAAACATCTCAAGGATGATCAATGGAAACAGGATGCACCTGAGCTCAATTTCGAGTCTCATAGCAAAGGGTGTGAATACTTATGTAAATAAGGTATTTCTGTTTTTTGTTTTATGGGGTATTGTGTGTAGATTGAGGCATTTTTATTTATTTAATCCAATTTAGAATAAGGCTGTAATGTAACAAAATTTGGAAAAAGTGAAGGGGTCTGAATACTTTCCGAATGCACTGTATATATATAAAATAATGGACACGACTGGCGGCCCATGAGCCTGTTTCTTTATGACATTTGTGCTATTTTTCTGTTGTCAAAATCGTGTATATTGAGCATTTGGCTGACCAGTGGGCAACGGCCGGCTCAATAACCAAGATGGGCTGGCCCGGTTTTCTGATTGGCTGAGCTGAGGTGGCGCAAATTCACATTCAAAGTCAAATACACATCATCAAAGAGAGTTAGACCCAAATAACAACAAATAATAACAAGATAACTAATAATGTAAGCATACTGTGTCCATAATAAGTATATAGGTTGTATGTTGGGAGCTTTTGGGAAAGAGCACAGTTAGAAAGATATGGCATATAGAAGCAAACCGGATGGACATCATGAAAATGATCGGAGAGGTTGAGAGTAGAAGAAGTTCAGCAGCAAAAACTAATAAAATATAATTCTTGTAAAATTGACTGTGTCCATAAGGTGTAGATAGTAAGTATAGGCTGGAAGTAGAGGCCTGGGCATTGTGGTTCACTAATTTACCCCAAGTAGGGAAAGGATGGCGGGGTTGAAAAGTAATATAGGGGGGATTGGAAGTGATGCAGACAATTACATTGATGGAAGTTACAATCTATCTGCAATATTAAGCTGATCTACCCCCCCCCCCCCCCCCCCAAAAAAAAAAAATAATAATAAAAAAACAAAAATAGAGAGAGAGTTAGACCCGCTCTGCCCCTGTCAGTCACTCAGTCAAAACAGAAAAACAGAAGGGTGGTGCCGAAAAAAGTTAGAGAGATCAACAAAGGGCTTTTAAGGCCGACGCTGCTAAATGTGTGAAATTTAACCGACTTGTTTGCTAAAAGTTTTGGTTCTGCTGGTCCGAGTGCTGTGTCGATGAGAAATGGCAGATACTCTGCTGTGGTGCAGTCGGGGTAGGAAGAAACATGGAAAAACACTCACACACACTGATAGATCATGTACAGTGGCTTGCGAAAGTATTCATCCCCCTTGGCATTTTTCCTGTTTTGTTGCCTTACAACCTGGAATTAAAATTGATTTTTGGGGGGTTTGTATCATTTGATTTACACAACATGCCTACCACTTTGAAGATGCAAATAATTTTGTTTGTGAAACAAACAAGAAATAAGACAAAAAAACAGAAAACTTGAGCGTGCATAACTATACTTTGTAGAGCCACCTTTTGCAGCAATTACAGCTGCAAGTCTATTGGGGTATGTCTCTATAAGCTTGGCACATCTAGCCACTGGGATTTTTGCCCATTCTTCAAGGCAAAACTGCTCCAGCTCCTTCAAGTTGGATGGGTTCCGCTGGTGTACAGCAATCTTTAAGTCAGACCACATATTCTCAATTGGATTGAGGTCTGGGCTTTGACTATGCCCAAGACATTTACATTTTTCCCCTTAAACCACTCAAGTGTTGCTTTAGCAGTATGCTTAGGGTCATTGTTCTGCTGGAAAGTGAACCTCCGTCCCAGTCTCAAATCTCTGGAAGACTGAAACAGGTTTCCCTCAACATCCCCACAGCATGATGCTGCCACCACCATGCTTCACTGTGGAGATGGTGTTCTCGGGTGATGAGAGGTGTTGGGTTTGCGCAAGACATAGCGTTTTCCTTGATGGCCATAAAGCTCAATTTTAGTTTCATCTGACCAGAGTACCTTCTTCCATATATTTGGAGAGTCTCCCACATGCTTTTTGGCGAACACCAAATGTGTTTGCTTATTTTTTTTCTTTAAGCAATGGCTTTTTTCTGGCCACTCTTCCGTAAAGCCCAGCTCTGTGGAGTGTACGGCTTAAAGTGGTCCTATGGACAGATACTCCAATCTCCGCTGTGGAGCTTTGCAGCTCCTTCAGGGTTATCTTTGGTCTCTTTGTTGCCTCTCTGATTAATGCCCTCCTTGCCTGGTCTGTGAGTTTTGGTGGGTGGCCCTCTCTTGGCAGGTTTGTTGTGGTGCCATATTCTTTCAATTTTTTAATAATGGATTTAATGGTGCTCCGTGGGATGTTCAAAGTTTTGGATATTTTTTTATAACCCAACCCTGATCTGTACTTCTCCACAACTTTGTCCCTGACCTGTTTGGAGAGCTCCTTGGTCTTCATGGTGCCGTTTGCATGGTGGTTCCCCTTGCTTAGTGGTGTTGCAGACTCTGGGGCCTTTCAGAACAGGTGTATATATACTGAGATCATGTGACACTTAGATTGCACACAGGTGGACTTTATGTAACTAATTATGTGACTTCTGAAGGTAATTGGTTGCACCAGATCTTATTTAGGGGCTTCATAGCAAAGGGGGTGAATATATATGCATGCACCACTTTTCCGTTATTTATGTTTTAGAATTGTTTGAAATAAAATATTTTTTTCATTTCACTTCACCAATTTGGACTATTTTGTGTATGTCCATTACATGAAATCCAAATAAAAATAAATTTAAATTACAGGTTGTAATGCAACAAAATAGGAAAAACGCTAAGGCGGATGAATACATTTGCAAGGCACTGTAGCCTGCTACTGCCACTTAGGCCTAATATGTTGGCTGTATATTGTATACAGCCAAAATATAGTAGGTATTTCATACCTACTATAGTAGGCTAATAAGGGAAGAGGGATTTGGACACTAGGCTACTTGCAATATAGCCTAACAAGTCCTTAGATTGGCTTTTATAGCACATAGGTAAGGCAATATCCATCTACTAGACATTTTTACAGTGCTTTTTACTAAACACAAGTCATCATTTATTACAATAAAGTCAATTCAGGGACTGTCTGTGTATTTTAATTGTTGTATCAATGTTATCCGCTTCTGAATCTCAGTCTCTTCGGCCCAGTGAGTGAGTTTATGAGCTGTAGTAACAAGTAACTCTGGTGTCAGATGACATTACATAGCCACTGCACTGAAGGCTGCACTGAAGGCTTATTTCATTCGCTGAAAGGCCTGTCACTTCTTGGCAGAAAGATACGCATACACGCACAGCACTGTCAAACGAAGCACAACGCTGGAAATCTATCCACATCCACATAAACTAGTCCCGGCATCGTTCCTTGACAAACACAAAAGGTTGTATATTAAATTCAACAGAAGAAAACAGAGCGAGAGGGGGAGAGAGAGACTGCCAGTTCCTTAATGTAGTCATTGGCTACAGCTAAAACATTAAGGAACTGGCAGTCTTTCTCTATCTCCTCTCTCTGTTTTCTTCTATTGAATTATATGTAGCTTAATATTTAAACTTGATTTAATAGTCATTTATTTGTCAACGATCTACACAAAATATTATATAATGTCAAAGTGAAAATAAATATCTAACTTTTTTAAAAATATATATATGGAAAAGTAATATATCTTGATTCGATAAGTATTCAACCCCCTGAGTCAATACATGTTAGATTCACCATTGGCAGCGATTACAGCTTTGAGTCTTTCTGGGTAAGTCTCTAAGAGCTTTGCACACATGGATAACCTCGTGAAAGGTGACTTTGTCTCCCAGTGTCTGTTGGAATGCAGACTGAACCAAGTTTTCCTCTAGGATTTTGCCTGTGCTTAGCTCTATTCTGTTTATTTTTATCCTAAGAAACTCCCTAGTCCTTGCCAATGACAAGCATACCCATAACATGATGCAGCCACCACCATGCTTGAAAATATGAAGGGTGGTACTCAGTGATGTGTTGTGTTGGATTTGCCCCAATCATAACGCTTTGTATTCAGTTACTTTAGTGCCTTATTGCAAACAGGATGCATGTTTTCAAAAAAAAATATTCTGTACAGGCTTCCTTCTTTACACTCTGCCATTTATGTTAGTATTGTGGAGTAACTACAATGTTGTTGATATTGCCTCAGCTATCTAAAATCACAGCCTTTAAACTCTGTAACTGTTTCAGAATCACCATTGGCCTCATGGTGAAATCCCTGAACGGTTTTCTTCCTCTCCAGCAACTGATTTAGGAAGGACGCCTGTATCTTTGTAGTGACTGGGTGTATTGATACATCCTCCAAAGTGTAATTAATAACTGCACCATGCTCAAAGGGATATTCAATGTCTACTTTGTTTTCACCCATCTGCCAATAGGTGCCCTTATTTGCGAGGCATTGGAAAACCTTCCTGGTCTTTGTGGTTAATTTTCACTGCTCTAGTGAGGGACAGATAAGTGTATGTGTGGGGTATAGAGACGTCATTTAAAAATAATGTTAAACACTATTTTTGCACACAGAGTGAGTCCATGCAACTTATTATGTGACTTGTTAAGCACATTTTTTACTCCTGAACTTATTTAGGCTTGCCATAACAAAAGGGTTGAATACTTATTGACTTAAGACATTTCAGCTTTTCATTTTTTATTAATTTGTAAACATTTTTAAAAGCATAATTCCACTTTGACATGATGGTGTAGATCAGTGACACACAATCTCAATTTAATCAATTTTAAATTCAGGCTGTAACACAACAAAATGTGGAAAAAGTCAAGAGGTGTGGATACTTTCTGAAGGCACTGTATCTAAAGCGGGCAGGGCAGAACAATTGAAATGCATTAATTTGAAATACTCTCAACCAGCTTCACCTGGAATGCTTTTCCAACAGTCTTGAAGGAGTTCCCACATATGATGAGCACTGGTTGGCTACTTTTCCTTCACTCTGCCGTCCAACTCATCCCAAACCATCTCAATTGGGTTGAGGTTGGTGGATTGTGGAGGCCAGGTCATCTGATGCAGCACTCCATCACTCTCCTTCTTGGTAAAATAGCCCTTACACAGCCTGGAGGTGTGTTGGGTCATTGTCCTGTTGAAAAACAAATGATAGTCCCACTAAGCGCAAACCAGATGGGATGGCATATCGCTGCAGAATGCTGTGGGAGCCATGCTGGTTAAGTGTGCCTTGAATTCTAAATAAATCACAGACAGTGTCACCAGCAAAGCACCCCCACACCATAACACCTCCTCCTCCATGCTTTAAGGTGGAAAATACACATGCAGAGATCATCCGTTCACCCACACCGCGTCTCACAAAGAGACGGCGGTTGGAACCAAAAATCTCCAATTTGGTCTCCAGACCAAAGGACAGATTTCCACCGGTCTAATGTCCATTGCTCGTGTTTCTTGGCCCAAGCAAGTCTCTTCTTATTATTGGTGCCCTTTAATAGTGGTTTCTTTGCAGCAATTCGACCATGAAGGCCTGATTTACACACTCTCCTCTGAACAGTTGATGTTGAGATGTGTCTGTTACTTGAACTCTGTGAAGCATTTATTTGGGCTGCAATTTCTGAGGCTGGTAACTCTAATGAACTTATCCTCTGCAGCAGAGGTAACTCTGGGTCTTCCATTCCTGTGGTGGATAGTCAGTTTCATCATAATTTTTGCGACTGCACGTGAAGAAACGTTCAAAGATCTTGACATTTTACAGATTGACTGACAATCATGTCTTAAAGTAATGATGGACTGTCGTTTCTCTTAGCTTATTTGAGCTGTTCTTGCCATAATATGGACTTGGTCTATTACCAAATAGGGCTATCTTCTGTATACCTTGTCACTACACAACTGATTGGCTCAAACGCATTGTCTTCACTGTTATTCTACAATGTAGAAAACTGTACAAAAATAAGAAAAACCCTTGAATGAGTAGGTGTGTCCAAACCTTTGACTGGTAGTGTATATGTGACGGGATGTATAGACAATATAGACATTATGGACAGCATGTGGATAGAATATTTAGTATATCTGTAGAATATGTAGGATAGAATAGTATACATACAGCAATAGTTTAATAGGATGGCATTGACTAGAATACAGTATATACATATGAAATGTGTAAAACAGTATGTAAACATTGTTAAAGTGACCAGTGTTCCATTTTTAATGTGACCAGTGATTCCATGTCTATGTATATAGGGCAGCAGCCTCTAAGGTGCAGGGTTGAGTAACCGGGTGGCAGCCGGCTAGTGACAGTGACTATGTTCAGTGCAGGGTACTGGATGGAGGCCGGCTAGTGATGGCTATTTAACAGTCTTGAGATAGAAGCTGTTTTTCAGTCTCTCAGTCCCAGCTTTGATGCACCTGTACTGACCTCGCCTTCTGGATGATAGCGGGGTGAACAGGCCGTGGCTCGGGTGGTTGATGTCCTTGATGATCTCTTTGGCCTTCCTGTGACATCGGGTGCTGTAGGTGTCCTGGAGTCCTGGAGGGCAGGCAGTGTGCCCCCAGTGATGCGTTGGGCAGACCACACCACCCTCTGGAGAGCCCTGCGGTTGCGGGCGGTGCAGTTGCCATACCAGGCGGTGATATAGCCCGACAGGATGCTCTCAATAGTGCATCTGTAAAGGTTTGTGAGGGTCTAAGGGGATCGCAGTGGAGAAGGTGAAAAGCTTCGAGTTCCTTGGCGTACACATCACTGACAATCTTTAAATGGTCCTCCCACACAGACAGCCCTCTTCACCACACTGTCTGTGTGGGAGGACCATTTAAGATTGTCAGTGATGTGTATGCCAAGGAACTTGAAGCTTTTCACCTTCTCCACTGCGGTCCCGTCGATGTGGATGGGGCATGCTCCCTTTGCTGTTTCCTGAAGTCCACGATCAACTCCTTTGTTTTGTTGACGTTGAGGGGAGAAGTTATTTTCCTGGCACCAATCCGCCAGAGTCCTCACCTCCTCCCTGTAGCCTGTCTCATCATTGTTGGTAATCAGGCCTACTATTGTTGTGTCGTCTGCAAACTTCATGATTGAGGATCATTTAAAAATAATCAGCGTAGTTGAGGTATTGTTTCCTACCTTCACCACCTGGGGGCGGCCCGTCAGGAAGTTCAGGACCCAGTTGCACAGGGTGGGGTTCAGACCCAGGGCCATGAGCTTAATGATGAGCTTGGAGGGTACTATGGTGTTGAAGGCTTAGCTGTTTTCAATTAACAGCATTCTTACATAGGTATTCCTCTTGTCCAGATGGGATAGGGCAGTGTGCAGTGCGATGGCAATTGCATCGTCTGTGGATCTATTGGGGTGGTATGCAAATTGAAGTGGGTCTAGGGTGTCAGGTAAGGTGGAGGGGATATGATCCTTAACTTGCCTCTCAAAGCACTTAATGAGTGCTACGGGGCGATAGTCATTTAGTTCAGTTACTTTTGCTTTCTTGGGTACTGGAACAATGGTAGGACATCTTGAAGCAAGTGGGGACAGCAGACTGGGATAGGGAGAGATTGAATATGTCCGTAAACACTCCAGCCAGATGGTCTGCGTATGCTCTAAGGACGCAGCTAGGGATGCCGTCTGGGCATCCCTAGCCACGGAGAACGAGAGCCCACAGTACTCGGGAGCAGCCAGTGTTGGTGGTACTGCAAAGAAGGTGTTCAGCTTGTCCGGGAGCAAGACGTTGGTGTCCGCGATGTAGCTGGTTTTCCCTTTGTAATCCGTGATTGTCTGGAGTCCCTGCCACATACGTCTCCTGTCTGAGCCGTTGAATTGTGACTCCACTTTGTCTCAATTCAACGGCTCAGACACTTACCCTTCCACCATTGCAGTCATGAAGAGCAAGGAGCAGTAAGATTGGTCAGTGACATGATGCACCAACCTGACCATCCTCTTCATGATCTCCTACCACAGAGAAGGGGAGACAGTACTGGCAGAGTCCTCTGCAACCAGAACCAACTGTCCAGCATTGAATGTAAGTTGAATGTACTATCTTGTATTTTTAAGTATTGTCTAAATGTAACTGTGCATTCTGCATAATTCAGTCTTGTCGACTGTAAGCATGAAATAACTCAAATCAAATTTGTTTTACTGATAAGTCTACCTCTTTAACTTGCCCATGTTGACACTAACCTTACCCCCTCCTCCCCCTTCCTTCCCCCGTTCTCCCCCTCCCTGGCTCGTGTGAAATGGAAATGATATATTGTGGTAATTAGATGAGAAAATATAAGTAATCCTCCCAGAATGCAACAGTTCTGAGGAGGTTTATTGTTCTAGCTGAAGGTGCTACTATAGGCTTTGTTTACTTTGATTCCTGGGTGTATTTCTGTCTCTTTGGTAATCAGAGGTAGAAAGTCATTAGGATGTTATCACAACTGCAGCTGTCCAGGCCCTGGTGGCCCAGGCCTGACACAGGACGTTAACCCAGCCTGGAAAAGAGAGGACGGAGGGGGAGTGGGGAGGCCTTCGCTAGCTCAGCCTCCCAGGCCACACAGCCGGCACGGGTCCCAGGAACATACATCAGAGGAGAGGGGCATCATTACTGGTGCCAACCCCTCTGAAACACTGAAACTAGACCATCACCAGAGACGTGGTGGTAATGGTGGTTGCGGTGGTGCGTGTGTGTGTGACCCACCCAGAGGAATGAAGTCGGGTCAAAGAGAACAGAACAAAGGAGGCTGGTCTGTCTGGCCTTTC
>NC_139991.1:64435430-64480430 GCF_964263955.1 Coregonus lavaretus
GTCTGAAAGCGTCTGACAAACGTTTACTTTGAAGTGGAAAACCACTAACTATCACTTCCAGACAACAGGTTTCAAGTATGTTTTCATACTGTATGTCATGTTATGAATCACTATCATGTCTGATGTTTACTCATAACGGAGTACCACAACAGAGATTGAGTTAAGATGGTCCCATTGGACTGAAGCCAGGACCTCCGGTCAGCTACCACAACAGAGATTCAGTTACGATGGTCCCGTTGGACTGAAGCCAGGCCCTCCGGTCAGCTACCACAACAGAGATTCAGTTACGATGGTCCCGTTGGCCTGAAGCCAGGACCTCCGGTCAGCTACCACAAACAGAGATTCAGTTATGGGCCCGTTGGACTGAAGCCAGGCCCTCAAGTCAACTACCACAGGAATGTCAGCCTCCTGTTCTGTTTTGAACGCTGAGTGAAGTTTACGGGGGCAGGAGAGGAAAATGGATTGGAACGTGGCTATAGAGGAGGTGTAGGTGGAGATACTTCTCACCGTGTTTTCACAACATCTGTCTCACCAAACCCTCCCATGATTCCACAGCAGTAAAGAGAGGATGTGTGTGTGTGTGTGTGTGTGGTGTCAATATGCATGTGTGTGTGTGTGTGTGTGTGTGTATGTATGTGTGTGTTGGCGTGTCAGTGTAGAACGTGTGATTGTGTGGGTAGAGCCCATAGAGCCGGTGCAAGAGAGTCAGTGGAAATAGTCTGGGTAGCCATTTGATTAACTGTTCAGCAGTCTTATGGCTTGGGAGTAGAAGCTATTCAGGAGCCTTTTGGTCCCAGATTTGGCACTCCGGTACCGCTTGCTTTGCGGTAGCAGAGAGAACAGCCTATGACTTAGGTGGCTGAAGTCTTTGACAATTTTTAGGGTCTTCCTCTGTCACCGCCTGGTATAGAGGTCCCTGGATAACAGGGAGCTCGGCCCAAGTGATTGGCCGTACGCACTACCCTCTGTCGCGCCTTACGATCGGATGCCAAGTAGTTGCCATACCAAGCGGTGATGCAGCCAGTCAAGATGCTCTCAATGGTGCAGCTGTAGAACATTTCGAGGAACTGAGGGCCCATGCCAAATCTTGGGGGAAGAGACTTGTCTTGCCCTCATCATGACTGTGTTGGTGTGTTTGGACCATGATAGGTTCTTAGTGATATGGACACCGAGGAACTTGAAGCTCTCAACCCGCTCCACTACAGCCTGGTCTATGTGAATGGGGGCGTGCTCGGCCCTCCTTTTCCTTTGTCTTGCTGACGTTGAGGGAGAGGTTGTAGTCCTGGCAGAACAACACCGAGTAAAGTTATATCTGGAAACTTTTGGCATTGTACCATTCTACTGTAGATTGAAACCAGGAAAATAAATGTCTTGACAATGGGGATATGAGGTCATGCTAAACAGGGAAAGAGGGTGTCAGCCCATAAAAGGAGAGGTCACCCTAAACAAGCCTATTGTTGACAATTCATAAAACGAACAAACCCCCCCCCCCTCCTGTGATCAAACATAGCTTAAGGAATAGCAGTGTTCCCTGACCATATACAACCCAGATGTTTCCTTTCTTTCACTGTGTTTATTCTTCTTCTGTTCTACTTCCTGAAAGCATCCGATGCGGTAATGTTTTTACGTCTTGTCTGTAATGTTTTCACGTCTTGTCTGTGAATCCAAAAAGGAAAGCTGTCGGATTTCCGCTGGACCACATCTTGTTTCCAGGAGTTCTGTACTGTATCCCGGGACAGGGTGAATTTGGGTTTCTTAAATATACTGTACACATGCTAGCTTTTAGTGGGTGCTTGGGGACATTTTACCCATTCCCCTATCTATCGACACTGAGTGTACAAAACGTTAGGAACACCTGCTCTTTCCATGACATAGACTGACCAGGTGAAAGCTATGAGCCCTTATTGATGTCACTTAAATTAAATCCACTTCAATCAGTATAGATCAGCGTTTCCAAAACTCAGTCCTGGGGACCCCAAGGGGTGCACATTTTGGTTTTTGCCCTAGCACTACACAGCTGATTCAAATTATCAAAGCTTGATGATTAGTTGATTATTTGAATCAGCTGTATAGTGCTACGGCAAAAGCAAAAACGTGCACCCCTTGGGGTCCCATTGACCGAGTTTGGGAGACCCTGGTGTAGATGAAGGGGAGGAGACAGGTTAAAGAAGGAGTTTTAAGCCTTGAGACAATTGAGACATGGATTGTGTATGTGTGCCATTCAGAGGGTGAATGGACAAGACAAAATATTTAAGTGCCTTTGAACAGGGTATGGTAGTAGGTGCCAGGCGCACCGGTTTGAGTGTGTCAAAAACTGCAATGCTGCTGGGTTTTTCACATTCAACAGTTTCCCGTGTGTATCAATAATGGTACACCACCCAAAGGACATCCAGCCAACTTGACACAAATGTGGAAAGCATTGGATCAACATGGGCCAGTATCCCTGAGGAACGCTTTCGACACCTTGTAGAGTCCATGCCCCGAATAATTGAGGCTGTTCTGAGGGCAAAAGAGGGTGCACCTCTTTTTACCCTCAGAACAGCCTCAATTCGTCGGGGCATGGACTCTACAAGGTGTCGAAAGTGTTCCACCGTGCAACTCAATATTAGGAATGTGTTCCTAATGTTTTGTACACTCAGTGTATTTTCCAGAATGTGTCTATAACCCATACATAACACATACTGTACTGATTACCAGATAACCAGCGGCTAATTAGACCATTTTAGCTCTTCTGTCCTCTCAGACCAGGCATCAGCTGGCTTCTCTAGATGTGGAGGGTGTCTGGATGAAAACTGAAGTATAATGTCTGAATAAAGCCTATACAAACCTATAATATATATATTTTATCTTGATTCATGCATTTGTTCTTTAATTTCCCAAGGTATGAAAGTACTTGCCATTGTTTCCTGTGTGTGTGTGTGTGTGTGCGCGTGCGTGCGTGTGTGTATGTGTGAAGTGCATGAGGCTCCAGGAGTGAGTGTGTGTGTGTGTGTTTAGAAAGCGCAGGTGTCAGTGTGTGTGGTCCCCACATTGGTGGTGGCGGTTGAGGGTTCGGAGGCCTTATTAAAGAACCGTCACTCGCGGGGTTAATATCTGTTTCCCATCTTTACCAAGTGGCTCTCGAAGGGCTGTGGGTTTCTCCCATTTCATTTAGTAAAAAAAAAAAGAAATGCAGAAAAAAAGCCCTCACTTATGAAATGACAAGTACTTGAAAATATCTAATATGGTCTTAATTGTCTAGCTGCCTTGACAAGGGGTGGGGATGGAAGGAATGGAGTGGGGTAGGGTGGAGCGGTGTGGTGGAGGGGCGCTCAAGCATGTTTTGCATTACAATTGGAAACAAACGCATTCTCTTCTGCAAACAGGGTGTGTTGTGTAGCCCTGTTGATATGAAGAGGGTGGAGAGGGGAGGAGTATGGCTGGAGTGGAGTGGGACACACATACAGGCACACTTAGGAAAGTCTTGAAGGACTCTTGGTCTCTCTAGTTTCTCAATCTTGATTTTATACTCTGCAGCACAAAGAGATGCTCTGGTGCACAACACAGCATGAAAACAGCCCATCTAATAAGGCTCTTGAGTTAGGCACTATAACTTTCAATAGATCCACTTCAGCCACTGCAAAGGATCTGAGGGCTGCACCACACCCAGCCCAGCCCTCCCCCTCTGAAGGAAACTGGCCAGCTGTTACAAAATGAAAACATAAAACTTTTTTTTTTACAAATGCCATCTCGTATTAGGGCTTTCTGCTCATGACAGAAAGCTATCACAGAAACTCAGTAAGTGAGATAAAACCCTGCCTAATGATAGGATTTGTAAGTAGACCCTATAATCAGGCCATAAATGCAAGAACAATTGATAAATAACCACAGGCCAATTAAACTGTAATATTCTTCAATAGTTGATAGGCTAGCCTATACAACAGGTTCCTACTCACCTTCGCGACCACTTTGAGCTTGAGAGGACCTGTGGGATTCAAATTGTAAAATGGATAATCAATAAATCTAGGCAAATCCCCGCCTTATCTTAGCTCATTGGTCACCATAGCAACACCCACCCGTAGTATGCGTTCCAGCAGGTATATCTCACTGGTCATCCCCAAAGCCAACACCTCCTTTGGTCGCCATTCCTTCCAGTTCTCTGCTGCAAATGACTGGAACGAACAGCAAAAAACTCTGAAGCTGGAGACACTTATCTCCCTCACTATCTTTAAGCATCAGTTGTCAGAGCAGCTTACCGATCACTGCACCTGTACACAGCCCATCTTTAATTAGCCCACCCAACTACCTCATCCCCATATTGTTATTTATTTTGCTTATTTGCACCCCAGTATCTCTATTTGCACATAATCTTCTGCACATCTATCACTCCAGTGTTAATACTAAATTATAATTGTAATTATTTTGCACTATGGCCTATTTATTGCCTTACCTCCATAACTTACTACATTTGCACACACTGTACAGTGAGGGAAAAAAGTATTTGATACCCTGCTGATTTTGAACGTTTGCCCACTGACAAAGAAATGATCGGTCTATAATTTTAATGGTAGGTTTATTTGAACAGTGAGAGACAGAATAACAACAACAAAATCCAGAAAAACGCATGTCAAAAATGTTATAAATTCATTTGCATTTTAATGAGGGAAATAAGTATTTGACCCCCTCTCAATCAGAAAGATTTCTGGCTCCCAGGTGTCTTTTATACAGGTAACGAGCTGAGATTAGGAGCACACTCTTAGGGAGTGTGCTCCTGAGGTTAGGGAGTGCTCCTAATCTCAGTTTGTTACCTGTATAAAAAACACCTGTCCACAGAAGCAATCAATCAATCAGATTTCAAACTCTCCACCATGGCCAAGGCCAAAGAGCTCTCCAAGGATGTCAGGGACAAGATTGTAGACCTACAAAAGGCTGGAATGGGCTACAAGACCATCGCCAAGCAGCTTGGTGAGAAGGTGACAACAGTTGGTGCGATTATTCGCAAATGGAAGAAACACAAAATAACTGTCAATCTCCCTCGGCCTGGGGCTCCATGCAAGATCTCACCTCGTGGAGTTGCAATGATCATGAGAACGGTGAGGAATCAGCCCAGAACTACTACTATCTGTTGTATTTCTGACTTTATGTTTTTTTTTACCCCATATGTAACTCTGTGTTGTTTTTATTGCACTACTTTGCTTTATCTTGGCCAGGTCGCAGTTGTAAATGAGAACCTGTTCTCAACTGGCTTACCTGGTTAAATAAAGGTTAAATAAATAAAAATAAAAAAATAAATAAAAAAACTACATGGGTGGATTTTGTCAATGATCTCAAGGCAGCTGGGACCATAGTCACCAAGAAAACAATTGGTAACACACTACGCCGTGAAGGACTGAAATCCTGAAGCGCCCGCAAGGTCCCCCTGCTCAAGAAAGCACATATACAGGCCCGTCTGAAGTTTGCCAATGAACATCTGAATGATTCAGAGGAGAACTGGGTGAAAGTGTTGTGGTCAGATGAGACCAAAATCGAGCTATTTGGCATCAACTCAACTCGCCATGTTTGGAGGAGGAGGAGTGCTGCCTATGACCCCAAGAACACCATCCCCACCATCAAACATGGAGGTGGAAACATTATGCTTTGGGGGTGTTTTTCTGATAAGGGGACAGGACAACTTCACCGCATCAAAGGGACGCATGTACCGTCAAATCCTGGGTGAGAACCTCCTTCCCTCAGCCAGGGCATTGAAAATGGGTCGTGGATGGGAATTCCAGCATGACAATGACCCAAAACACACGGCCAAGGAAACAAAGGAGTGGCTCAAGAAGAAGCACATTAAGGTCCTGGAGTGGCCTAGCCAGTCTCCAGACCTTAATCCCATAGAAAATATGTGGAGGGAGCTGAAGGTTCGAGTTGCCAAACGTCAGCCTCGAAACCTTAATGACTTGGAGAAGGTCTGCAAAGAGGAGTGGAACAAAATCCCTCCTGAGATGTGTGTAAACCTGGTGGCCAACTACAAGAAACGTCTGACCTCTGTGATTGCCAACAAGGGTTTTGCCACCAAGTACTAAGTCATGTTTTGCAGAGGGGTCAAATACTTATTTCCCTCATTAAAATGGAAATCAATTTATAACATTTTTGACATGCGTTTTTCTGGATTATTTTGTTGTTATTCTGTCTCTCACTGTTCAAATAAACCTACCATTAAAATTATAGACTGATCATGTCTTTGTCAGTGGGCAAACGTACAAAATCAGCAGGGGATCAAATACTTTTTTCCTTCACTGTATATAGATTTTCTATTGTGTTATTGACTGTACGTTTTGTTTATTCCATATGTAACTCTGTGTTGTTGTTGTTTTTTCTGCACTGCTTTGCTTTATCTTGGCCAGGTCGCAGTTGTAAATGAGAACTTGTTCTCAACTGGCTTACCTGGTTAAATAAAGGTTAAATAAAATTAAATAAAATAAAAAATAAAAATGGATAGACTATTACTTAGTGACACGTGACACTTACCACATTTGTTAACAAGTCCTTGTCCTGGCTTACAATTTCTCTGATTACTTTGGCACGCTCTCTCTTTGACAACCTAATGTGAACGCTTAGGCCTATTCGCCTACCAGGAACAAGCTTGCCTGCTCTGCCCTCTACCCGTCGATTCCCTTTGCCAACCGCCACAGCGTAATTAGCGAGCTCAAGCTTTACTCTGCCAGAAAAATTTGTTTTTAACTTGTATGCACATTTTCTGTGGTGGATCCTCCCAGTTCCAATCATCCAACAGATTTCCCGCCCTCCCTGCGCCATCGGTGCAACGTATGGTGCACCGGCATTGCTGTCGGTACATGCTAACATCTGTAGCCAAAAAAGGAATGATATGGAACACACAGGGTGGGAACTCATCTGCTGCTCGCTGTTTGACCGAGACTTTCGTGGGAAATGTGGTGGAGAAGAAAATAGCCTTTTCCAGGGTGAGGAGTTGGCGTGGGAGGAGGGACTTACATTTCTTAGTGTGATGGTGTCAGGTGGACAGATTTCTCTCTCACATTTCCCATTATCAATTTAGTATAGAAATATTAGATTATCCTTATTATATTGAGATGCTTAAGCCTATTAAATCATTCTTGTCAGGTGTTCTTATCTATTTGAAGAACTGAAAATCTTCTCCTACCACACACGTTGTCTTGGCCTCTCTGGTGTATTGGCCTCTCTGGTGTATTGGTCTCTCTGGTGTAATGGCCTCTCTGGTGTATTGGCCTCTCTGGTGTAATGGTCTCTCTGGAGTATTGGCCTCTCTGGTGTAATGGCCTCTCTGGTGTATTGGCCTCTCTGGTGTAATGGCCTCTCTGGTGTATTGGCCTCTCTGGTGTCTTGGCCTCTCTGGAGTATTGGCCTCTCTGGTGTAATGGTCTCTCTGGAGTATTGGCCTCTCTGGTGTATTGGCCTCTGGTGTATTGGCGTAGCTGGTGTATTGGCCTCTCTGGTGTATTGGCCTCTCTGGTGTATTGGCCTCTCTGGTGTAATGGCCTCTCTGGTGTAATGGCCTCTCTGGTGTAATGGCCTCTCTGGTGTATTGGCCTCTCTGGTATAATGGCCTCTCTGGTGTAATGGCCTCTTTGGTGTATTGGCCTCTCTGTTGGCCTCTCTGGTGTAATGGCCTCTCTGGTGTATTGGCCTCTCTGGTGTAATGGCCTCTCTGGTGTAATGGCCTCTCTGGTGTAATGGCCTCTCTGGTGTATTGGCCTCTCTGGTGTAATGGCCTCTCTGGTGTAATGGCCTCTCTGGTGTAATGGCCTCTCTGGTGTAATGGCCTCTTTGGTGTATTGGCCTCTCTGTTGGCCTCTCTGGTGTATTGGCCTCTCTGGTGTATTGGTCTCTCTGGTGTAATGGCCTCTCTGGTGTATTGGCCTCTCTGGTGTAATGGCCTTTCTGTTGCCAACCTAAAGCCAACTATTGAAAGGCAACCTGTTGTCATCAAGCATTCCTTTGTCCCAACACACACACACACTATCTACCACCAGTCCAATAGACCATGGCAGTGCTTGTGGCAGGTGCATTGACCATGCAAGCCCTGTGTTCTGATTAAGTAGGGATTTGACTGACCAGTGACCACTGACTGTTGGATATCAGGGTAATAGCCTACTGACCAGCAGCACAGCCATTCAGAGCCCTGCCCACTGGCACTTGTCAGAGTAGGATTATCCTCCCATCTGAAGCCTGATGAGAGACCCTGTCCTAAGAGCCTAAGAGCCATGTCCTTCTCTGGGTCTGGTGACGGGGTGACGGGGGGAGACCAGACCACCATCCCTTCTTTAGTCTGGGTGCAGTGGGCCGTATTCGCTCAGGGCAGGCATGTCTCTAACCCTGCCACACCACACCCCTCTCATTAGGAGAGAGAGAGAGCGAGAGAGAAGGAGAGAGAGAGGGGGGAAGAGTGAGCGCAAGAGAGATAGAGCGAGAGAGGGAGAGAGAGAGAGAGAGAGCGAGAGAGAGAGAGAGAGAGAGAGAGAGAGAGAGAGAGAGAGAGAGAGAGACAGAGACACAGAGACACAGAGAGAGAGAGCACCAAACAGGGTGGGACCCCAAACAGGACCCCTGTCTTAATGTGAGGTCTTTATGGATAGGGGCCTCCTATAGTGTCAGAGCAAATTACTCCTGCCAGTATATTCCATGGTGGAGGTGGGTGGGATACAGGATAAGGGTTTCCCCACTCTTCCTCTCTCTAGGTATCTCTCTCTCTTCTACATACATGATCATTAGGGGCTTTGGGGGGAACAGCTCCAGAAAGCCCCGAAAATCTGGTTATAGTTTAATTTATACAAGCGTTCGACATTATGTGGGTTTAAGAACAATTTAGAAAGATTATACCACACTGATAGTGGTCTTAAGTTGTGGTTTTTCCCATTACATATGCTACAGCATGTGAGAGAGGAGGGAGAGAGAGATCTCTGTCTCAGCTGGAATGATATCAACACAGATAATACATTATGAAAGTCGTTGGAAGGAAATTGGTTTCATATCCAGGATTCGAACCCACCACCATATGTTCCCTAGGCTTGAAGCTCAAACATTTTTTATTTTGTTGTACACTGAGCATACCAAACATTAGGAATACCTTCCTAGTATTAAGTTAACCTGTCTCCTCCCCTTCATCTACACTGATTGAGGTGGATTTAACAAGTGACATCAATAAGGGATCATAGCTGGGCATAGCTTGGATTCACCTGGTCAGTCTATGTCATGGAAAGAGCATGTTTTGTAAACTCAGTGTAGATTTTATGTATTTCTGACATTGTTTTATGTTTCCTTACACCAGAACCAGAATTGAATGGAGCTGAATTGAAAAGAGCCGTAGTCTGAGACTACAACACAGTCCTAGGAAGGAGGGAGGGGTGAGGACGGAGGAGGGAGGAAGAAGGAAGGGGTGAGCTGGCAGAAGTATTTATCAAGAGCTGCAGCCTCATGTTCACCACACAAGTTGATACTATAAAAATGGATCAAAAGTAATGAAATGCAGGCAGCCTCGGACTCAGACTCACTCAGTGACAGGCAGTCTTTCTGGGCATGCTTTGAGTTTGGAAGCATTACAGAGCACATTGAGAGAGAGGGAGCAAAGCTCATTGGTTAGTGTCCAACAGGACACTTCCAGTGTAGTCTCTGGAAACAAAGACCCAAAGCATCTCATCATCAGTACATTTTACATGACGCTCTTATCCAGAGCGACTTACAGTTAGCGAGTGCAAACATTATTTTTTCACACTGGCCCCCCATGGGAATCGAACCCACAACCCTGGCGTTGCAAACGCAATGCTCTACCAACTGAGCTACATCCCTGCCGGCCATTCCCTGCGCCACCACATGGGTCTCCCGGTCGCGGCCGGCTACAACAGAGCCTGGATTCAAACCAGGATCTCTAGTGGCACAGCTAGAACTGCGATGCAGTGTCTTAGACCACTGCGCCACTACTAGTTCTATCTGCAAGTCTTCCAGGGGCCTAGGGTATATGGCATATGTTGGCCTATTCAGACCTCCGAGTTTGTAGAGTATGTAGTCACTGCTACTGTGAAGGTAGTTTGTAGAGTATGTAGTCACTGCTATTGTGAAGGTAGTTAGTAGAGTATGTAGTCACTGCTATTGTGAAGGTAGTTTGGAGAGTATGTAGTCTCTGCTAGTGTGAAGGTAATTTATAGAGTATGTAGTCACTGCTAGTGTGAAGGTAGTTTGTAGAGTACGTAGTCTCTGCTAGTGTGAAGGTAGTTTGTAGAGTACGTAGTCACTGCTAGTGTGAAAGTAGTTTGTAGAGTATGTAGTCTCTGCTAGTGTGAAAGTAGTTTGTAGAGTATGTAGTCTCTGCTAGTGTGAAAGTAGTTTGTAGAGTATGTAGTCTCTGCTAGTGTGAAAGTAGATTGTAGAGTATGTAGTCACTGCTAGAGTGAAGGTAGTTTGTAGAGTATGTAGTCACTGCTAGAGTGAAGGTTGTTTGTAGAGTATGTAGTCTCTGCTAGTGTGAAGGTTGTTTGTAGAGTATGTAGTCTCTGCTAGTGTGAAGGTAGTTTATAGAGTATGTAGTCACTGCTAGTGTGAAGGTAGTTTGTAGAGTACGTAGTCTCTGCTAGTGTGAAGGTAGTTTGTAGAGTACGTAGTCACTGCTAGTGTGAAAGTAGTTTGTAGAGTATGTAGTCACTGCTAGTGTGAAGGTAGGTTGTAGAGTATGTAGTCACTGCTAGTGTGAAAGTAGTTTATAGAGTACGTAGTCTCTACTAGTGTGAAAGTAGTTTGTAGAGTACGTAGTCACTGCTAGTGTGAAAGTAGTTTGTAGAGTACGTAGTCTCTGCTATTGTGAAGGTAGTTTGTAGAGTATGTAGTCTCTGCTAGTGTGAAGGTAGTTTGTAGAGTACAGTGGGGGAAAAAAGTATTTAGTCAGCCACCAATTATGCAAGTTCTCCCACTTAAAAAGATGAGAGAGGCCTGTAATTTTCATCATAGGTACATGTCAACTATGACAGACAAAATAAGAAAACAAATTCCAGAAAATCACATTGTAGGATTTTTAATGAATTTATTTGCAAATTATGGTGGAAAATAAGTATTTGGTCAATAACAAAAGTTTCTCAATACTTTGTTATATACCCTTTGTTGGCAATGACACAGGTCAAACGTTTTCTGTAAGTCTTCACAAGGTTTTCACACACTGTTGCTGGTATTTTGGCCCATTCCTCCATGCAGATCTCCTCTAGAGCAGTGATGTTTTGGGGCTGTCGCTGGGCAACACGGACTTTCAACTCCCTCCAAAGATTTTCTATGGGGTTGAGATCTGGAGACTGGCTAGGCCACTCCAGGACCTTGAAATGCTTCTTACGAAGCCACTCCTTTGTTGCCAGGGCGGTGTGTTTGGGATCATTGTCATGCTGAAAGACCCAGCCACGTTTCATCTTCAATGCCCTTGCTGATGGAAGGAGGTTTTCACTCAACATCTCACGATACATGGCCCCATTCATTCTTTCCTTTACACGGATCAGTCGTCCTGGTCCCTTTGCAGAAAAACAGCCCCAAAGCATGATGTTTCCACCCCCATGCTTCACAGTAGGTATGGTGTTCTTTGGATGCAACTCAGCATTCTTTGTCCTCCAAACACGACGAGTTGAGTTTTTACCAAAAAGTTCTATTTTGGTTTCATCTGACCATATGACATTCTCCCAATCCTCTTTTGGATCATCCAAATGCACTCTAGCAAACTTCAGACGGGCCTGGACATGTACTGTCTTAAGCAGGGGGACACGTCTGGCACTGCAGGATTTGAGTCCCTGGCGGCATAGTGTGTTACTGATGGTAGGCTTAGTTACTTTGGTCCCAGCTCTCTGCAGGTCATTCACTAGGTCCCCCCGTGTGGTTCTGGGATTTTTGCTCACCGTTCTTGTGATCATTTTGTCCCCACGGGGTGAGATCTTGCGTGGAGCCCCAGATCGAGGGAGATTATCAGTGGTCTTGTATGTCTTCCATTTCCTAATAATTGCTCCCACAGTTGATTTCTTCAAACCAAGCTGCTTACCTATTGCAGATTCAGTCTTCCCAGCCTGGTGCAGGTCTACAATTTTGTTTCTGGTGTCCTTTGACAGCTCTTTGGTCTTGGCCATAGTGGAGTTTGGAGTGTGACTGTTTGAGGTTGTGGACAGGTGTCTTTTATACTAATAACAAGTTCAAACAGGTGCCATTAATATAGGTAACGAGTGGAGGACAGAGGAGCCTCTTAAAGAAGAAGTTACAGGTCTGTGAGAGCCAGAAATCTTGCTTGTTTGTAGGTGACCAAATACTTATTTTCCACCATAATTTGCAAATAAATTCATTAAAAATCCTACAATGTGATTTTCTGGATTTTTTTCCATCAATTTGTCTGTCATAGTTGACGTGTACCTATGATGAAAATTACAGGCCTCTCTCATCTTTTTAAGTGGGAGAACTTGCACAATTGGTGGCTGACTAAATACTTTTTTCCCCCACTGTATGTAGTCACTGCTAGTGTGAAAGTAGTTTGTAGAGTATGTAGTAACTGCTGGTGTGAAGATAGTTTGTAGAGTATGTAGTCACTGCTGGTGTGAAAGTAGTTTGTAGAGTATGCAGTCTCTGCTAGTGTGAAAGTAGTTTGTAGAGTATGTAGTCTCTGCTAGTGTGAAAGTAGTTTGTAGAGTATGTAGTCTCTGCTAGTGTGAAAGTAGTTTGTAGAGTATGTAGTCACTGCTAGTGTGAAGGTAGTTTGTAGAGTATGTAGTCACTGCTAGTGTGAAGGTAGTTTGCTGCTAGTGTGAAAGTAGTTTGTAGAGTATGTAGTCTCTGCTAGTGTGAAAGTAGTTTGTAGAGTATGTAGTCTCTGCTAGTGTGAAGGTAGTTTGTAGAGTATGTAGTCTCTGCTAGTGTGAAATTAGTTTGTAGAGTATGTAGTCTCTGCTAGTGTGAAAGTAGTTTGTAGAGTACGTAGTCTCTGCTAGTGTGAAAGTAGTTTGTAGAGTACGTAGTCACTGCTAGAGTGAAAGTAGTTTGTAGTGTATGTAGTCTCTGCTAGTGTGAAAGTAGTTTGTAGAGTGTGTAGTCACTGCTAGTGTGAAAGTAGTTTGTAGAGTATGTAGTCTCTGCTAGTGTGAAGGTAGTTTGCTGCTAGTGTGAAAGTAGTTTGTAGAGTACGTAGTCACTGCTAGTGTGAAGGTAGTTTGTAGAGTATGTAGTCACTGCTAGTGTGAAGGTAGTTTGCTGCTAGTGTGAAAGTAGTTTGTAGAGTATGTAGTCTCTGCTAGTGTGAAAGTAGTTTGTAGAGTATGTAGTCACTGCTAGTGTGAAAGTAGTTTGTAGTGTATGTAGTCTCTGCTAGTGTGAAAGTAGTTTGTAGAGTGTGTAGTCACTGCTAGTGTGAAAGTAGTTTGTAGAGTATGTAGTCTCTGCTAGTGTGAAAGTAGTTTGTAGAGTGTGTAGTCTGCTAGTGTGAAGGTAGTTTATAGAGTATGAAGTCACTGCTAGTGTGAAGGTAGTTTGTAGAGTATGTAGTCTCTGCTAGTGTGAAGGTCATGCTACTTTTGCTGTTTCATTTTGTTTTTTTAGATCAACGGTACTCTGAATGTAAAGGGAAAATAAAGTTAGAAATGGTGTGAGTGAAAGAGAGAGTTCTGAAATGAATTTCAACCCTGTTGACTACTTCATGATCTGTGATGGAAAGTTTGAGGTCAGTTCAGGATGACAGTAGGCTGTTGTTTATGGACGGTTCTGCATTGTTGCATATCTATAGAAATTATCCAGTGAAACGCTGCAGTGATACCATAGATTGTATATATAAATGGACAAAGCCATCAATGACGTCACACCACTCATTCTTATATGTGAAGACTCAATGGCGCATTTGAAGCTCAGGAAGTTGGTTTTAGCTTGCTAAGATGGTGTCTCATGGGGGGGGGATTCTCAAGACACCATACGCAGTTTGAGCTACACCAGGAAGTGACGTTGCAAGCTAGCTCAGTGCTGCCCCCTCTCATTGGGTTTACCAAGTTGAAGGTCAACCGGGGTACTGCAGTCTGCTGGTAGCCACTAAATTATCCTTCTAACTTTTTCTGTGTGCGATTTTAAAATAATCAATGACATACATCTGGTGTAATAGAAGCAATTATTGGTTTCATGATTGTCTTCAAATACATTTTTTATTTACACGAATATTGACTAAGAAGATTGTCATTTTCCCATTGCCTATAATAGGGGATCCTGCTTTCTGGCTTGTACAACAGCCTGCAGTACCCTGGTCGGCCTTGAACTTCATGGCTTCAGTGAAAGGGGGCAGAGGTGATACTTAACGAGAACTACTCTGTAGTACAAGGCAGATGAAACTCTCATCACCTCTCTGTCTGCGCTTTATGATGGGTGGAGAGGCCTCACTACTCTCCTCTAGTCTTTATGATGGGTGGAGAGGCCTCACTACTCTCCTCTAGTCTTTATGATGGGTGGAGAGGCCTCACTACTCTCCTCTAGTCTTTATGATGGGTGGAGAGGCCTCACTACTCTCCTCTAGTCTTTATGATGGGTGGAGAGGCCTCACTACTCTCCTCTTGTCTATATGATGGGTGGAAAGGCCTCACTGTCCTCCTCTTGTCTTTATGATGGGTGGAGAGGCCTCACTACTCTCCTCTTTTCTTTATGATGGGTGGAAAGGCCTCACTGTCCTCCTCTTGTCTTTATGATGGGTGGAGAGGCCTCACTACTCTCCTCTTTTCTTTATGATGGGTGGAGAGGCCTCACTACTCTCCTCTTTTCTCCTCTCCTCCACAGTTGTTGTAATTTACGATGTGTAAGCCTGGTGCTTCTCCAATACCATACATATACACCCTAGTGTTTCCTGTTGGACCCCAACACTGTAATTAGGGAGGTGTGTGTGCTTGTGTGTGTGTGTGTGTGCATCTATGGGTAATTCATTAGAACATTTTACGACACACTAAAAATGAATTAAAATGTTGTCACCCGCCCATACTGACAGTCGGTGCATCCTCTTGGATCCTGCCAAAGACGCTGTGTGTGTGTGTGTGTTTGTGTGTGTGTGTGTGTGTGTGTGTGTGTGTGTGTGTGTGTGTGTGTGTGTGTGTGTGTGTGTATGTGTGTGTGTGTGTGTGTGTGTGTGTGTGTGTGTGTGTGTGTGTGTGTGTGTGTGTGTGTGTGTGTGTGCGTGTGTGTGTGTGTGTGTGTGTGTGTGTGTGTGTGTGTGTGTGTGTGTGTGTGTGTGTGTGTGTGTGTGTGTGTGTGTGTGTGTGCGTGTGTGTGTGTGTGTGTGAAAGTGCCACAATTGATTTAGGAAGTCATATGTTTTCTTACGATTGACCGAGCAACATGTGTTCTTCATAGACATCACATGAAGAAGGATAGAATGGATGCTTTTAGGATGGCTTTGTCAAGGGTGGCTCTACACATACACACAAACACGCACACAAACACACACACAGAGCGTCTTTTGCAGGATCCAAGAGGATGCACCGACTGTCAGTATGGGCGGTTGATTACATTTGTATTCATTTTTAGTCTGTCATACAATGTTCTAATGAATTACCCACACACACCCTAAAGTGACTATGTCAGAAAGTCTGTCTCTACAGAAAGGATCAGCAGTAAGATGATCCTTTTCATGTAGAGTTGCTCATATGTATTTTTAAATATAAAATAAAATAAATAAATCATTCAATCAGTTAATATTTAATAGGCCATCTATACTATAGGTGCAAGATGCCAGAATATATTTTAAATAAAAAATATAATTTGTTTCCTACGTCAGTGGGCCATGTGTTGACAACAATAGGCTACAGCATTGGTCTGCTGCCTGTATCCAACCACACTGAGGACCACACACAGCAGAAAAACCACACAGAACCGTCTTTCTGTCTGTCTATCTGTCTGTCTGCTGCCATCACATCTACACCCATCCACACCAGCATGTACGGTAACTCCCATAGTCACAGAAAACAAACACACACCGACACACAGACACACGCACACACGTACGCATACACACAAACACACTCCCACACACACCCACACACACAGACAGTCACATAACACTGCACCATTATTTATGTTGTGGCCGAGCTGTGCTGTACTGGCTCTTGCCATGTGAGGTGACTGTGATCCGGAGTAGTGTCTGTGACACAGAATTAAATAGAACACAGTATTAGATTGTATCTCTACGGTCTGTGGCAGGACAGCATCTGTATGTTTAAAGTCCCCCTGTAGCTCAGTTGGTAGAGCATGGCGCTTGCAATGCCAGGGTTGTGGGTTTGTTTCCCACGGGGGGCCAGTATGAAAATGTATGCACTCACTAACTGTACGTCGCTCTGGATAAGAGCCATGCGGTATGTGACCATCATATGCCAAAGGGAAGGAGTCCCATTGGGAGTTTTGTAGCCTCTTGTATTTTGCTGTCTTATTCAATGTATTTAGAATGGTTAAACTAGAAGGTATAGACTATTTTCTGTTATTACGTAACACATAAATATAAAAATGCAAATGAATAGTTAATAGTTTATAAACTCCTTATAAACCCTGTCTACATAAGTATACCTTAATGTAAAGTGCTACCCTAGTATTTGAGTAGACTCCTTCGCTTCCCTAGATTCCATCCCATCACTGTAAGTCGCTTTGGATAAAACCGTCTGCTAAATGGCATATTATTATTATTATATATTATTATTACTACATACACTGCCTTCAGAAAGTATTCATACCCATTGACTTATTTCACATTTTGTTGTGTTACAGCCTGAATTCAACATTTTCTCTCACCCATTTACACACCATAATGACAAAGTGAATACAATACATTTTTGCAAATGTATTGAAACTGAAATACATAAATATCTAATTTACATAAGTATTCACACCCCTGAGTCAATACTTTGTAGAAGCACTTTTGGCAGCGATTACAGCTGTGAGTCTTTTGGGGTCTCTAAGAGCTTTGCACACCTGGATTGTACAATATTTACCCATTGTTCTTTAAAAAATAATTCAAGCTCTGTCAAGATGATTGTTGATCATTGCTAAAGAGCCATTTTCAAGTCTTGCCATAGATTTTCAAGCCGATTTAAGTCAAAACTGTAACTAGGCCACTCAGGAACATTCACTGTCTTCTTGGTTAGCAACTTCAGTGTAGATTTGGCCTTGTGTTTTAGGTTATTGTCCTGCTGAAAGTGTCTGTTGGAAAACAGCCTGAACCAAGTTTTCCTCTAGGATTTTGTCTGTGCTTATAGCTGTGTACCATTTCTTATTATCCTAAGAAACCTCCTAGTCCTTGCCGATGACAAGCATACCCATAACCTGATGCAGCCACCACAATGTTTCAAAATATGAAGAGTGGTGCTCAGTGATGTGTTGTGTTGGATTTGCCCCAAACATAGTACATTTCTTTGCCACATTTTTGCAGTATTGCTTAAGTGCCTTGTTGCAAACAGGAAGCATGTTTTGCAATATTTTTATTGTGTACAGGCTTCCTTCTTTTCACTCTGTCATTTAGGTTAGTATTGTGGAGTAACTACAATGTGTTTGATCCATCCTCAGTTTTCTCATATCACAACCATTAAACTCTGTAACTGTTTTAAAATCAACATTGGCCTCATGGTGAAATGCCTGAGTAGTTTCCTTCCTCTCAGGCAACTAAGTGAGGAAGGACGCCTGTATCTTTGTGGTGACTGGGTGTGTTGATACATAATCGAAGGCCTAATTAATAACTTCACCATGCTCAAAGGGATATTCAGAATCTGCCTTACATTTTTTTACACATCTACCAATCGATGCCCTTATTTGTGAGGCATTGAAAAACCTCCCTTGTCTTTGTGGTTGAATTTGTGTTTGAAATTCACAACTCGATTGAGGGACCTTACAGATAATTGTATGTGTGGGGTACAGAGATGGGGTAGTCATTAAAAAATCATGTTAGCCACTATTATTGAACACGGAATGAGTCCATTAAACTAATTATGTGATTTGATAGCACATTTTTACTCCTGAACTTATTTAGGCTTGCCATAACAAAGGGGTTGAATACTTATTGACTCAAGACATTTCAGCTTTGTATACATTTCTAAAATGTTTTACAAACAAAAGTTTGACATTATGGGATATTATGTGTAGATCAGTGACACTAAATCGTAATGTAATCAATTTAAATTTCAGGTTGTACCACAACAAAATGTGTAAAAAGTAAAGGGGTGTGAATACTTTCTGAAGGCACTGTAGTTATACTGCATGTAGTCCTGGTAGTGTTCTGAGCAGGGCGAAACACAGTTGAAACAATCAAACTAATGTGTGGTCAACTCCTAAGGATTGGGAGAGTGGTGGTTTGATATCTTGATTACACCCTTTCCTTCTTGTTAAAACTTCCTTCCAATCCACAGTTTGCAATAACCCTGATGAAACAGAGCAAAAATACTATGAACAAGCCAAGTCTAAACTGCAGTATTTACCAAAGCCCACATATTAAACCAGGACAATTTTGAGGGGAAAATATAAAGACCTTTTCATTGTGACATTTCAGTAATTCCAACTGAAAATTCTAGTTCTTTCCAACCCACCCACTACTATAAGTTCTGGACGGGTAATACTTTACATATGTGATCCATATAAATACATACATAATACCAATATGTTTTCCCCAGTGTTGGCCAAATAAAAGCCTCATTCACATTAGGCTTAATGGGACAAAGACGTATGCATTACTGTGTGCCAGGACTTTCTGTGTGGCACTAGTGTTTATGTGTTTGTGTGTGTGTGTGTGTGTGTGTATGTTTGTATGTATGTGTGTGTGTGTGTGTGTGTGTGTTTGCGTACGTGCCATGTTTGACTGTGTGTGGCACTAGGCTGTGCAATAAGCTCTCACAGGTTCACATCAGAATTAGACATTTATCTATGTTTCTCAAACGTCAAATCTCTAAGGTTAAGTTTAGGCATTAACTCCACATTTTCAAGATTAGGGTTAAGTTTAGGCATTAACTCCGAAAGGTTAAGGTAAGGGTTAAGGTTTGGGATAGGCTTAAAACTAAAAGCTCATAACCAACTTTCTATTGCTGGATTCAAACATGCAAACTTTGGCACCAGAGGCAGATGCTTACTCCCACCCGCCATCCTCAGCCACAGCACCTGAACAAAACTGAAACCTACCTGAAGGTAACAGCGCTCACTGTTGCCCCTAGTGGCCGGTTTCCCCATCATATTCCGATGTCCTCACACATGGAGGGACATCAAATACTGACTTGTATCACGGGTGACCTGGCTGAGGCTGTGTGTGTGTGTGGTGTTCCCTGTATTTTCCTCCATGAAATCCTCTTGCCAAAAGCGTTGGCCGTATTACTGCTGCTCCCCGGGCAAACCCCTTTTCCCCGCAGAATAATTCAAAATTGGATTTATGTAAAGTGTGTGACCTCAAATGAGAGCCAGCACTTACTCATAAAAATGAAAAAATGTCTGTTTCAGGAACATGGGTTATTGTTATTTCATTTCAAATGTTTAAACATTTCTCTTTTCACTGTTTATAATTTATTATATCCTTTCTAATGGATCATCGCTTTTTTTATCCATTTAATGGGTCAAAATGAATGCTCTAATAAGGAGAAAAGTTGAGAGTGAACAGACTCCTGTCAGTTTTAGATGCATTGATACTATTCTGAAATTACTTCACTTACTCTTGGTCGGTAAAACAAACCACATGAAAAAGTACATGTAAATGCCATAAAAGAGACAAAATTGATAACATAATTAGAATTATGAATGGCGACAAATGTGCTCGCATCGGGGGCCAATATAAGGCTTCCTGTGAACTCCAGCTGACTCTACACCCAATGAATAATTCTGGAAGATGTTTCAGTGACAAAGACAGAAAATGAAGAAGGGGAGAGAGAGCAAGAGAGAGAGAGAGAGAGAGAGAGAGAGAGAGAGAGAGAGAGAGAGAGAGAGAGAGAGAGAGAGAGAGAGAGAGAGAGAGAGAGAGAGAGAGAGAGAGAGAGAGAGAGAGAGAGAGAGAGAGAGAGAGAGAGAGAGAGAGAGAGAGAGAAAAAAAGAAAGAGATTGTACGTATCCCAAGTGAATAATGTAAATGACAGATGAATATGAAAACAATGTCTGCTCCGATTGGACTTGTTCTACACAATTCAGTCATAGATTCTCCATAAAACTGTGAAAACCTATGAGGTCCCCAGAGCCGTTTCGAAGAGAGCACCAAGCGCCCGGTCGGCCCGCACGGGAAAGCAAACAGTATTAATTCTCCCAAAAGTTCAAAATATCTTCCTGTCATAACAAAGGATCGGGCCCTTGTTCCTCTCTAAGTCCACAACATAATATTAACTACAGATGTGAGGTAGGATGGAGGCGTAAACACAGCGGTCCCGTCATTTCTAAATGTTTAAAACTGAGCCTTAATGCAGAAGGGCTTTGGGTATTTGCCCAGCTGTTGGGTAAATAAGCACAGAAGAGACTTCGGCTGTGTCCCAAATGGCACCGTATTCCCTATGGGCCCTGGTCAAAGGTAGTGCACTATGTAGGGGATAGGGTGCCAGTTGGCACACAGCCTTAGATTTAGAGGATGGCTAGCTAATCTACACCAGAGCTGCCCATCAACCCAAACACATCAGATACCTTTGTTATTTGGTCTGTTCTAAAGTGGGACGGCACTGACTTCAATTAGCTATAGCCTCGAAATCACAGGGATGGGGTAGGCTTAGTTTACCTACCAGGCGACGGGGGCAGGTGGAGAAACCCCTGTTCCACACAGGAAGACTGCCTTCATGTGTCATAGTTTTGACACCCTCTTTCAAATACTGTTCAGCGACATACTTCTATAGTAATAAAGCTGGTTAGGCCAAATAACTGTGCTTGTGTGGATGCTTTTAGACAATCTAGCCTTTGAAGCCAGAATGAACTTATGACAGTCACATACTGTATGTCACTATGTGACTGAGTAAGCTTTATCATGTGGGGTTATGAAATCTCATTGAGCAGAAGTCCAATAAACTTCCCCCAGAAAGTGTGATGATACTGGCTCTTCAGTCACCTCATTTACAGAGACTGTAGTAGCAGGCAGCACTGGACTTCTGATCCGGAGCATGTAGTTCAGTACACCACGATCCTGACCATTTATTTCTCTTTGTAATCAAAGCAGCAGCGTTAATCTAATTTCATACGCCATTTTCTCTATAAACAATGATGTCAGATCTGTGCCTTGCATTCACTCACTGCTGCACCTTATTGCGCAACAGTACCAGCACCAGTACCAGAGCTGTATCCTGTATTGTGGCTCACGATACTACGGCTTGGCAGCGCTTCAGGGAGTTAGCTAGATTAATGGCCTCGTCATCATACTCTCAGTTACATTTGGAGTGAAAACGCGTTGACGCAAGGACACGGGCGTCGGCGGCAGGATCCTTCTGGATATATATGGATCTGCCAACAGCTAGGACCTCGACCAACCAACCAACCTACCAGAGACCAGGACATGGATAAATATTTCCCCTGATATGGAACGGAGGACCTCATTGGCTTACTTCTGTTAGAAGGTTGGAGTGGAGGGATGAAGAGATGGAGGGAGGGATGGAGGGAGGTGAGTGGAGGAGTTCAGTTCACAAAGCGCTAATTAAAATGAGGTGGAATATGTGAGCTGCCATTCATCAAGGCAGAGAGAGAGAGAGAGAGAGAGAGAGAGAGAGAGGGAAAGGCGATGGCAAAGACTGTGCCAAAAGCAGTGGTCTAATTATTCATACAAAGCAATTTGCTCAAGCAGGGCTGTGCATTTTCTCTCTCTCTCTCTCTCTCTCTCTCTCTCTCTCCCTACTCTGATTTGTTTTGTTAAGGTATGACCAATTCTTGAACCTACTCTCATACTTCCTTGTTTAATCCAGAACCGTTAATTGTCCAAATACAATTTCAAAGTTATTATGTAATTAAAGACGTGTTTCGCTGCTGGAAACTTCAAAGTTGAGGGCCGTTTCCTAAGACATCACTTGCCGCTGATGTAATTATTTCCCTGGGATATTTAAAATAAACACATTAGGCTCAAAATAATTCAAAACTTGTCTCTGACTATAACGCCCCGGCCTTTTGATTGGCATAAGGCGTGGAACGCCACTTTTCAGTGGAAACCTATGGGCTGCTCCCCTAATAGCCTACGTCTCCATGCTCCCATGCAGTGCAAATTATAGGATAATAGGGTGCAGGCGATTGCAGACTCTGTTTATTCAATTCATTTCTTCACACAAGTTCCCATTGGCTTGTTCCTTCCCCCTGCCTGTGTGTGTGTGGTGGTCCTCTGATCCAGCTGACCCTGCCCATGTGTTTTCACTTTCTGCTCTGATCTCGGCTCTGCGACCAGCGGGGAACCAAATACAAATTGAATAGTAACCATTCACAGGCCACCCTTTTCATAGCACCGCTAGACCCGCTTTGTCTTCCCCAGGAGGGGCTGAAAGATAGATAGATGTTCAGTGTTTTGCCCAGCCCGCCTGGCTGCTGAGCTGCAGATCCCAACACTCTTTTCGCATGTCCTTGAGTGTGTTCCGAGGGTTATTGTTGGAGTTTGGAGGCCTACGCCGGATTCCTGAGAGATGCAGTTTATTGCAGGCCGTACAGTAGAATTCGATATCCTTTAAATCAAAGAATAGCAGGGCTGCAAAACATTGGGACTACTAATGAAAATGCTTTAGCGTTCAATTGACTTTCAGGCATTTTTTGAAAGCAAGGAATCTACAGAGAGTGAAAGTGACCAACCAACCTCAGCCCCAGAGAAAATAAAATGGTAGAGCTGGATGGCTGGTGTTTGGGTGATGTGCATTTTATTATTTCAGTTAAGGTGCAGTTTTCATTAGGCCCATAAGCCTCCCTTTTGAAAGCAAGTCCTTTTTCTGTGAAACTCACCGGACAGCAGCCGCTCTGCTTGCAAGTGGCAGGGTATGTTTGTTCAGCTTTTATTGGAAGACTTGGGTTTGAAGAAGTTAAAAAGAAACCCTTTTGTTGTTTTTGGGCTTCGTGTTTTCACTGGAGTGCGTCCATGTGCAAGCGTTGATTCTTTCCACACTGAAAATGAGAAGGGGCAAAAAAACACATCTAATAACTCACCTAAAAAGAAGACAACATTTCAATTGACACCATGAATAATCTCACTAAGATAGATAAGATGAACATGCGGGAGAAAACAATGGGCTACATTTTTTGAGGTGGGACATGTTGATTGGCCATAGAAAAATTGGTCTCACAGATATTTTAAATGTAAGTGTATCATGTGATTTTTAAACTTTTTCTTCAGCGTGAATCCTTCTTGGAACCTCTTCATGGTATAAAAACACATCTATCCCCTGTTTCAGATTAAACTTTCACGCATTTTTCCCCCCCTTAAATGATTATTGTAAACTCTACTTTGTTTACTTAGCCTGGCTTTCATTGCGGCCATTTTGCACGGTTTACCTTTGTTTAGTTTATTAACCCAGGGGGTTACTTAACCTAAACATCCCAGTCGAATACTTTGGCATTGGGTTTCAACGTTTTTAACAAAACTATTTTTCTTATGTCGTTGAAAGTGACGGGGTGAGGGTGTCAGAGTTTATGGTCCGCATTTACAAACCGTTACGGTTGTCAACCGAGAATAACAAATGGAATAAGTGGCATGTTAATCAAAGAAACATTTGCGAAACATTCTGCTTATTTGAAACATTCAATCACAACAAATATTAAATCACAACCTTATGTGGTACTGGGATACCACACATAGTGCTCATATCTGGATATATTATCTTAAAGCCAAATCTAATAGTGGTTTACAAAATAATAATGTTACACAATTAAAGTTGGAACTTAAGTATTTGATTTATTGTTCCATTCTCAAGCCTATTACAAATTATGCCATGAAACAAGGGAAATTATTAGGGTGTATATTTTCATTAATTCAGACCTGGTACAATTTGATAAATAATATTATAATATTTACAATAATAACATGTAAGAAATAAATACAATTAAACCCTAAACATGTCTTTGCCATTTTTCGTTCAATAATTATTGTCTAAAATATCAGTATGATTCCCTTCTTCCTCCCATATCACGATGGAGCAACAGAAATTCCAACAGCACATGCCTGAAACCCCTCAGTGACTCTCAGTGCAAGCACATGTTATCTTTGCCTAAACCCGGTGCCTTCTCTGTAATGTAGCTTTAAGCCTTTATTTGTTTAAGTCTATTCTGCGTCTAGGCAAAGATAACATGTTCTTGCACTGAGTCACTGAGAGTCAAGTGAGACCGTCCTCATTTACCCCCCCCTCCCCCCCCCCCCTCATTCCCGGGCTCCTCCAACATTGTTTCTGCTGCTTCTCCAACTGCCGGCAGGGAGATGCAGGGGGAGGCAGGCAGGCAGGGAGATGCAGGGGGAGGCAGGCAGGCAGGGAGATGCAGGGAGAGGCAGGCAGGCAGGGAGATGCAGGGAGAGGCAGGCAGGCAGGGAGATGCAGGGAGAGGCAGGCAGGCAGGGAGATGCAGGGAGAGGCAGGCAGGCAGGGAGATGCAGGGGGAGGCAGGCAGGCAGGGAGATGCAGGGAGAGGCAGGCAGGCAGGGAGATGCAGGGAGAGGCAGGCAGGCAGGGAGATGCAGGGGGAGGCAGGCAGGCAGGGAGATGCAGGGAGAGGCAGGCAGGGAGATGCAGGGAGAGGCAGGCAGGCAGGGAGATGCAGGGAGAGGCAGGCAGGCAGGGAGATGCAGGGAGAGGCAGGCAGGCAGGGAGATGCAGGGAGAGGCAGGCAGGCAGGGAGATGCAGGGAGAGGCAGGCAGGCAGGGAGATGCAGGGAGAGGCAGGCAGGCAGGGAGATGCAGGGAGAGGCAGGCAGGCAGGGAGATGCAGGGAGAGGCAGGCAGGCAGGGAGATGCAGGGAGAGGCAGGCAGGCAGGGAGATGCAGGGAGAGGCAGGCAGGCAGGGAGATGCAGGGAGAGGCAGGCAGGCAGGGAGATGCAGGGAGAGGCAGGCAGGCAGGGAGATGCAGGGAGAGGTAGGCAGGCAGGGAGGCACTCATGGGTGGTCCTCCTGGCTAGGACCCACATGGTCCTCACTTCTCCTAGCGTTCTGTGGTTTGAACCCTTACATCTGATAGCAATGGCTTTCAGCAGGGACTAGCTGGCTGTGAGCACATTCATTTTGGGCCATGAATGATGACAAAACAACCATCCAACCCCTGAAGGTTTAAGTCGACAGTAGCTGGAGCTGTTTACTTGTACTTTCACCTGGCCTCGTGTTCACAGGTAGTGGTCAAGTTTCTAATTGTGGCTCAGTTGGTAGAGCATGGCATGGTAGCGCGGCCAAAAGTGTTTTGCAACGAGAATGACATCCTTATTTCAAAATGGACACACCAATCGTCATGGCAGCATGAGAAGAAAGGACTGTCTCTGGTGGATCATTTAAGTTCAAATCAAATGATCCCCGAGGCCCACCAATGCACACTTAAATTTAAGATGTTACCTTAAGACCTAAGTAACCACAGTTTATGGAGTCTCATACACTCGCAGCCTAATCTGCAGAAGCTCCCAGACACAATATGCTTCCTAATAAGATGTTATGGGAATCATATATAAAGTAGAGTTGACAGACATTAGGGTTGGGGCTATAGGGCCTTAGAGTGTGGTCCTCTACTACTCACTACAGATGCTCGGTCTTTCATCCTCTACACAGTTCTCTTTAGCAGAGAAGCCAGGAGCAATCATCCCTTTTACCCCCACCACACACGTACAAAGACAAGGTCAGTTGTAATGTCAAGGCAAATTGTCCTTCATTTTGCCAGAGAGAAGGGTACTTACCAAGGGAAATGAACTGAGTTGAAAACACTAAATCATGCATATTAGGGAGAACATCCATTCGTTCTAAGTTTTAGAAGGGGAAGAATCCTAATGGTATTATGATCTCTGTTCAAATGTAAGCCGCGGAGATGAACTTGATAGAGTACAAAACATTAGGAACACCTTTCTAATATTTAGTTACACCCCCTTTTGCCCTCAGAACAGCCTCAATTCGTCAGGGCATGGACTCTACAAGGTGTTGAAAGCGTTCCACAGGGATGCTGGCCCATGTTGTCTCCAATGCTTCCCACAGTTGTGTCAAGTTGACTGGATGTCCTTTGGGTGGTGGACCATTATTGATACACATGGGAAACTGTTGAGCGTGAATAACCCATCAGCGTTGCAGTTCTTGACAAACTCAAACCGGTGCAACTGGAACCTACTACCATACCCTGTTCAAAGGCACTTCAATCCATGTCTCAAGGCTTAAAAATCCTTCTTTAACCTTCCTCCTCCCCTTCATCTCCACTGATTGAAATGGATTTAACAAGAAGAGATCATAGCTTTCACCTGGTCCGTTTATGTCATGGAAAGAGCAGGTGTTCCTAATGTTTTGTACACTCAGTGTACGTTCTTAAATTTAACTCACACACACCGCCACGCACAGCAGACTATGCATAACAACCATGCACACACCAGTTAGGTTAGATCAATCAAATCCATGTATTAATTATGTTGTTCACATGCTGTCATTCCCACTCAACACAATATAGTACGTCCCTAATGCTACTACATTTTAGTCATTTAGCAGACGCTCTTATCCAGAGCCACTTACAGTTAGTGAGTGCATACATTTTCATACTGGCCCCCCATGGGAAAACGAACCCACAACCCTGGCGTTGCAAGCGCCATGCTCTACCAACTGAGCTACAGGGGACTACTACTAATACTACTGCTGCTACTGCTACTACTGCTACTACTACTGCTTCTACTACTGCTGCTACTACTACTAATACTACTGCTGCTACTCCTACTGCTTCTACTACTACAACTACTATTACTGCTACTGCTGCTACTACTACTGCTGCCACTACTACTGCTGCTACTGCTGCTACTACTACTACTACTACTGCTGCTACTACTACTGCTTCTACTACTAGTAATACTACTGCTACTACTGCTACTGCTGCTATTACTGCTACTACTACTGCTGCTACTACTACTAATTCTACTGCTTCTACTGCTTCTACTACTGCTGCTACTGCTACTGCTACTACTAGTACTGCTGCTACTACTACTACTACTACTATACTAATAATACTACCTCTACTGCTACTACTACTGCTATTTCTACTGCTACTACTATTACTATTACTGCTACTACTGCTGCTACTACTACTACTACTGCTACTACTGCTACTGCTACTTCTACTACTGCTACTCCTACTGCTACTACTGCTACTGCTACTGCTACTGCTACTGCTACTGCTACTGCTACTACTACTACTACTACTACTACTACTACTACTGCTGCTACTTCTACTACTGCTACTACTACTACTACTGCTACTGCTACTACTGCTACTACTGCTACTGCTACCCCTACTGCTGCTACTACTACTGCTACTACTACTGCTACTACTACTGCCACTACTACTGCTAATACTACTGCTACTGCTACTACTGCTACTGCTACTACTACTACACCGTGCTTCTACATCTGCATTGCTTGCTGTTTGGGGTTTTAGGCTGGGTTTCTGTATAGCACTTTGTGACATCTGCTGAGGTAAAAAGGGCTTTATAAATAAATGTGATTGATTGATACTACTACTACTGATACTGATACTGATACTACTGCTAATAATGTATGCACTCACTAACTAACTGTAAGTCGCTCTGGATAAGAGCGTCTGCTAAATGACTAAAATGTCAAAAAAATGTACTGATACTGCTACTACCACTACTATTACTACTGCTACTGCTACTACTACCTCTACTACTGCTATTACTACTGCTACTACTACTGCTGCTACTTCTACTGCTACAACTACTGCTATTCCTACTGCTACTACTACTACTGCAACTGCGCTACTACTACTACTACTACTACTGCTATGCTACTGATACTGCTGCTACTACTACAACTACTACTGCTTATACTACTGCTTCTACTACTGCTACTACTACTGCTGCTATTACTACTAATACTACTGCTACAAATACTACTACTACTACTGCTACTACTACTGTTACTACTACTAATACTACTTATTCTACTGCTACTTCTACTACCACTACTACTGATACTGCTACTATTACTACTGCTACTGTTACTACTAGTACTGCTACTCCTGCTACTGCTACTACTACTGGTACTAATACTTCTGCAGCTACTACTGCTACTGCTACTGCTACTGCTACTACTACTACCACTACTACTTCTACTGCTGCTGCTACTACCACTACTACTACTGCTACTGCCACTACTGCTACTACTACTACTACTACACCATGCTTCTACATCTGCATTGCTTGCTGTTTGGGGTTTTAGGCTGGGTTTCTGTATAGCACTTTGTAACATCTGCTGATGTAAAAAGGGCTTTATAAATAAATGTGATTGATTGATTGATACTACTACTACTGCTACTGCTATTCCTACTACTGCTACTGCTAGTACTGATACCCCTACTGCTACTACTGCTACTGCTACTGCTACTGCTACTACTAGTACTGCTACTACTACTACTACTACTACTACTGCTACTGCTACTAATGCTACTGCTAATACTACTACTGCTACTGCTACTACTAGTAGTAGTACTGCTACCCCTACTGCTACTGCTACTGCTACTGCTACTACTCGTACTGCTACTCCTACTGCTTATTCTGCTACTGCTACTACTACTACTACTGCTACTACTACTGCTACTTCTACCATTACTCCTACTGCTACTGCTACTGCTACTGCTACTGCTACTGCTACTGCTACTGCTACTGCTACTGCTAGTACTGCTACTCCTACTCCTGCTACTGCTACTGCTATACTACTGCTACTGTTACTACTACTGCTCCTACTACTGCTCCTACTACTACTGCTACTACTGCTACTGCTACTACTACTGTAGCCATCCACAAGAAACACTGCACTTCAAAGAAGGTTCCTTAATTAAAAGGACATGTTTCTTTAAAGGTTTCTTTAGCACATTAATAATGAAAAAGCAGCAGAAAACTGACAAAAAATTGAGCCTTACACTTGTTGACAAGTTAATTAATATTGTCATCCTTGAATGATGCATTGCTAGCCTGAGTGTGGCATATTCGCCCATGCGTCCATACTGTTTGGATTAAGCCTCGGTCCTGGGCTTCTATTTTACGAGCTGACGATGGCTGTTTCCCTGGCTCAGGATGTTTTTCTCTCTGGCTCAGGATGGTTGTTTCCCTGGCTCAGGATGACTGTTTCCCTGGCTCAGGATGGTTGTTTCCCTGGCTCAGGATGGCTATTTCCCTGGCTCAGGATGGCTGATTCCCTGGTTTAGGATGGCTGTTTCCCTGGCTCAGGATGGTTGTTTCCCTGGCTCAGAATGGTTGCTTCCCTGGCTCAGGATGGTTGTTTCCCTGGCTCAGGATGGCTGTTTCCCTGGCTCAGGATGGCTGATTCCCTGGTTTAGGATGGCTGTTTCCCTGGCTCAGGATGGTTGTTTCCCTGGCTCAGGATGGTTGTTTCCCTGGCTCAGGATGGCTGTTTCCCTGGCTCAGGATGGTTGCTTCCCTGGCTCAGGATGGTTGTTTCCCTGGCTCAGGATGGTTGTTTACTATCCTGGTTATACTGTAGGCACTCTGCCTCCACCCCTGTCAGCTCAGTTTGGACACAAGCAATGTCAAACAAACTAGGCTGCATCTCAATAGTCTAACAAGTCTCCTCTAATTGCTTCCTCTCCTTCATCTGCACTTAGCTGAATATACAATATAGCGGGTGCCTTTTGTGAATATGCTTTCACTATTCCAGTTCTTTTGAATGAAGAGTGGACTAAGGAAATTGAAAAGAGGAAAGGTTGCTTTAGACTTTTAGACTATTGAGATGCACCCCTTATGTCAAGATTATTCAGTCATTTGTGTTACAGAGGACGGTGGACGATGGCCCCTTGTTTTACAAGTGGGCTCTGATAGAGATTGACTCTCTGGTCACTGGGTAGTTCTAAGGGGACACAGTTGACTTCTCAGATTCTCTGCTTTAGCCACTGTAAGCTCTACTTCAAGTTAAATGTCTCAGCGGTGAGTTTCATTGGGGGAAATAAAATGTGTATGGATATGAGTGGTGTGTGTGGGAGACAAGTTAGGGCAACCATTAATTCTAGACTTCTCTGCTCAAGGCAGGGACAGAGAGAGCTGGAGCGAAGGGGAAAACGGTGAGTAGCCTATTATGTGTTTGGGTGTTTGTGAGAGAAAGCATTGTGGGTACGTGTGTGTGAGCTCACAAATGTGTGTGCCTGATTTCAAAGAACAAAGGAAGGTAAATGAAACCTAAGGCTCGAGGAGCAAAGCTGACAAAACACACCAGGCCCAGGTGTTTAATGGGCCAGAGCAATGGCCAGTTGACCAGCCAGAAGCACCACAGAGGACCCCATTCTGGGGCCTGAAACCCAATTGGCACCCTGTTCCCTATATAGAGCACTACATTTGACCAGGGCCCATAGGGCACACACAAATTTGCCCTCCCTCGCCCTCTCCCCTGCCGGCCCATCTGCTAGATATTACACCCCATCAGAAGATCTTCTGTTTGTCCAACACGTGTTATGGATGGGTGGTCTTGAGATTACACACAGGGCCCACGGTGTAACTCAGTTACTGAGGGGGGTTTGTCAATTTTATTTTTCATTATTTTATTCCTCTGTTCTGCTCAAGAACATACCACTCCTGCCCATCTGACCAGTGATACTGTCTCATCCGTAAGATCACAGGAGTAGACGTATGAAGTCAGAAGTCAGCCCATAATCGGACTTTCCTTACCCAATATGTTCATTAATTAAGGATGTTGTTACTATAGCTGTGTGGAGGGCCAGCAAGTCTTCAGAAAAACGCTTTGTAATACCATTTTGGTTCATTTTGGTTCACATTGGTTCACACTAGTTCACATTGTCAAGCCAATTCTCCCATGTCAAGCCCCTATCATACAATGCAGGCTCCCACGACAACAAAAATTGGCGTAACAAAAACTAAACATGAATACATACTTCTTTTATGATTCGTTTGTGTGTTATTTTGCAAACCAAGTTCAAAATCCATGTAAAAAATGTGCTGACCAATATAGGAAGTCATTCATGACAGATGTTTGCCTGACTCGCCTGTTCCATTGTTTTTCTCTGGTTAACCAGAGTTTTTGTTTGGTCTTTAGCGGCGTCCAACAAAGTTATGTTCATATGGCATCGCATTTGAGTTATTCTATAATTACTCTGCAATTTCCAAAAATTACAATCCCACAGCTAAATAAACATATATACAGCAGAAAGGTCTCCTTTAGGCCCGTGAGTCCATTACAACATGGTTGCATTAAACAACCATAGAAAAGCCGCCCAAAGACATCTACCGGATTAATGTTGGGTGACTGGGTGAGCTCTTTTCTTGCTGTTTCTTGAAAAAACACATTGACAATGACAAGGACTTAGAGACCACAACCATCTTGTTACTGTTGTAATCCTTGCATGGTCAGGGAGCCAGACCTGGGTTGGTGGAGTCAGGGGTTGGAGGTTGAGGGTCGGAGGCTGTGGTGTGGGTGGTGGTGCTTGTGATGAAGCTGGAGAGCGGTTGGATGGGCTGGGATAGACAGACACACAGATCATCCCTGGTCATTTACTGAGGCTAATCACAGTAGATTCTCTTTGACAAGAGAGATTACACACACAGATTGAGGCTGGACAATGGGGATTTGGCTGCCATGCAATGTCTCCACTGTGGAGTGAGGACAAAGGGCTGTATCAGACAAGGGGATTGAGGGAGGGGTGGTGTGTGTGTGTTTGTGTGTGTGTGTGTGTGTGTGTGTGTGTGTGTGTGTGTGTGTGTGTGTGTGTGTGTGTGTGTGTGTGTGTGTGTGTGTGTGTGTGTGTGTTTGTGTGTGTGTGTGTACATGTCAAGGTTATTATAGTTTTGTGATTTTCTATTACTTTTTATTTCTATTCGTTTTTAGATGTTTATTTGAAATTCAGTTTAGTTTCAGTTCATTTTTAGACTTGATTTACAAGTTAAGGGGGGTTAAGGGGACCTCTGACAGTGCAGGACAAGACAAGACAGATACTTTTTCTAGGGTCCATCAGCAACACTCAAGACGATGGTACTAGTGGGAGTTTATCATTATGCCTTTAGAGTATGTCCTTCTACTAGATGGCTAGGTTTGTCATTGTGAAGAGGCCCGCACTTCAGACTTGACACTTTTCAGCTGGAATAAGCATGGCAGTTTGTCTCTCATACTTTACTGTACCTGCATGTTTTCTGAAAATAACATACATTTTTGAGAGGAGATATTTTCTTTCTGGAGATCAGACCTATTTTCAGAGTGTTGGTCTCTTGAGACAACTCTTCAGGCATTGTCCTCTCAATGAATGCCATGCCAGAAATGACCACACAACCATGGAGAGGGGGAGAGAGAGAGAGAGAGAGAGAGAGAGAGAGAGAGAGAGAGAGAGAGAGAGAGAGAGAGAGAGAGAGAGAGAGAGAGAGAGAGAGAGAGAGAGAGAGAGAGAGAGAGAGAGAGAGAGAGAGAGAGAGAGAGAGAGAGAGAGAGAGAGAGAGAGAGAGAGAGAGAGAGAGAGAGAGAGAGAGAGAGAGAGAGAGAGAGAGAGAGAGAGAGAGAGGTGAGATGAATTAGGTCTCAATCCATCAACCGCATGGAAAGCTCATAACTCATTGAGACAAGCCACAGTGGTTTCTATGATATAGATGACTTTCACAGAGACAAAATGATCACATGCCAAAAGAAGCATATATTGTGCTCATACATGTGTGAATATTCTATATTGAATGAGGGGGGAGGTTCCAGAGGGCTTACCTTGGTGGTCTAATTAATGCTACATTACATTTACAGACCTCTTCTAATAAGACCCAGTTATGATTCTGAGGTTGTCAGACTCAGACTCGCCCACAAAACCACTCTAGACACAAAATGTATTCCCCTAGCCTTCTCATATTGAATGGTTTGCAGTCCTTTTTTAAAGCCACAGTCCATAAGGTGTCCATTAATTTCAAATAATGAAATAATATACCCCATTGATTTGAAAGAATATGGCTTATAAATACCATAATGAGGTATTTAAACAACCTATTATTCCATTGTTTATGTTTTGGTTGGTGGCCCACGCTTTCATGGTATGTATAGAAATTACTTGGATAAACTCTGTGCAATCAACCTGAATCGCCATGCAGCAGAGCATAATTAAGAGGTATGATCGGACTCTGCGGGGAGCAGTTCCTGGATGGTGAGGGGCCAGAGAGGGAGGTACATTTCTTCTGACTTGTTGCAATCACATGACCTAATAGAAATATTGTTCTTTTTGATTGGAGCATATATTTTGAATGGTTCTATATTCCATTCATCCACCCTTCATTTTTTTCTCCTCCTTTCTCCTCCTCTCATCCCTCTCTTTCATATCGACTGACTGTGGGCCATATGAGACGTTTGATACCACGGCTTTTTGTTGTGCCAAAACATCTCTTCGTTTCCATGCAACATCTTGAACAAGTCTGTGAGAACTGAACTGCCGGCTTGGTTTTTTCCTCTCCATGCTTTAGAGGCAGTTTTCCCCTCCCACCCGGGACCACCAAAGATGTGCGCTGCTTAAAAAAAGTTATTCAAATCAATTACAATCTCTCACCCAGTCTGAATGAATATCCTTGTACTCATCAGCAATGAGTTTCTCTCACTGTCTGACATCCACTAATGGAAAGTACCAAAGAGACTTAACATGTGGTTTTGTGTGTGTGTGCGTGTTTGTGTGTGTGTGTGCATGTGTGTGTGTTCAGCTTTGTGTGTGTGTGTGTGTGTGTGTGTGTGTGTGTGTGTGTGTGTGTGTGTGTGTGTGTGTGTGTGTGTGTGTGTGTGTGTGTGTGTGTGTGTGTGTGTGTGTGTGTGTGTGTGTGTGTGTGTGTGTGTTTGTGTATGTGTGCGTGCGTGTGTGTGTGTGTGTACATATGTGTGTATAGTTTAACAAATGAAACCATCCACACATCTCTTCAGTCCTGTCTAGCATCATCACATTGACAAAGGGAACAAATTAACTTTACAAAATGACTAAATGTAATGTGACTGAACATAACCTTTGGTTGAATACAGGTCAGAACCTCTCACGGTAATTTGGAGCATTCGCATTTTTAGGATAACTCAATAGTCAGTGAAAGTTGGGAGTGAAACTTCTGAGTCTGGGACAGCCCATATGATGCCCCATAAGGAACTTCTCAGCTCAAACATAGATCCATCACATCTAATACTTTCCTTCTCACAGTGCAGAGAAAAAGACGGTGTCTAGAAAAACACAAAGCTAGAAGAAGGTTAGAAGAAATGGAAGAAGTAGAGGAGGTGGAGGGTCACGACTGTGGTGCCTTGAATTAACAGCTGAAGTTTCTTTTGAAAGCCCTGCGCATATAAAAGCCTGCCATCAACACGTATAATCTCTTAGCTGAGCCCATTGAAAGCTGGGTCTTGGGGGTTAATTCACCCATCGCTCCGCGTTTGAATCAACTCTAGACTCACATTGAGATGAAAGGCCGTGGAGTCCCAGGACTGAGGGCTGCAGCTCTGGGGCCCGCTGAGCCTGGACGACTGGGGCGGATTATTGCATGTTGGTTTGGTCGGACCTCCATCGGGACAGGGAAACAGAAAAGAAAAACAATAATTACAGATAATTGCTTGTGTCCAAACACGAGCGTTGAAGCCCTCCTCTCCCTCCCTTCACCCCCCCCTCCACCCCCACTCCTCCCTCCACCCCGCTTCTTCTTCCTTCTTCTCTTTTGGTAATATGTGAGGTGGAATGAAAAGGACACCCCCCTGTTTGGACAGCTGGGCAGGCGAACATAATTCATGACAGCTGAACTGAAATGTCTTTAACCACGAAGGTAGAGTAGAGAGAGAGAAAGAGGACAGAAAGAGAGAGAGAGAAAGAGAAAGAGAGAAAGCGAGAGAGAGAGAGCGAGAGAGAGAGAGAGAGCGAGAGAGAGAGGGTGAGTGTGAGGGAAGGAAGTGAGAAAGAAAAGAGATGGAGAGTGTTTTACTAAGGGGAGAGATTTCAGCAAAGAAGCAGTGGGGAGGTGGAGGGGAGGTAGAGGAGGGGGAAGGTTGGACACGCATCATAAACTAGCAGGAGAGTGGGGATTTGAAACCATCCGCAAAAACGGTAGACTGGAAACCAGCTCTACATCAAACATTGCAATTTGGTAAAATAGCAAAATATTGAATGATAGAGCGCCGCTGAACATGGTGTCATGCCAGGTTTGACGCATTGGGTTAATTTGCTGCTCCCTGACAACGACCCTTCACCTCCTGGGGGTCGTGGGGTCAAACTGAACTCAGAATGAGGCAGCCAAAATCATGTCACTCTGGGGAGGCAGGTCAGGGGTCACTGCTGAGAGGTCCAGTATACAGGCCAAAACAAGGACCATATGTGAACAGATACACATTTGAAACAAAAATAACTCTGGATTTTCCACCCCTTCTCCCCGCGGCCCGAACACCCTCCACCCCCCACATGTCGACCCACCACTGATATTCTGCTCTAATTCAATAAAGTCATAAATACCTCTGTAACGGTGAATTGACATAATATTGGCAGCGTGCCCTAGCAAATTGACAGTGACAGACATTTTCCCAGAGGAAAATATTAATGCAAACACAGGATTACTTTCCAAAATAAGCTGCTCCCAAAACCTCCCATGTTTACTTTTCTCCTCAATCCCAATTTCTTTGAGTGTGAAATGTAATACTTGCTGTTGTATTTACCCACAGGGAGGGATGGAAACGGCATGGGGACTTAGTCATATGACTGATGCTGTTGGACGTCGCTAGGCTAGATAAGTAGGACTCTCTCAAAGCTTTTAAACTACTGTGAAACCTAATTGTCACTACATCCCAATAGTGATTTCATGATTTGTCAACTGTTTATTCCAGTTTTCACTAGTCTAATATAGTATCTCTTAATGGTATTTTAAAAACAGTTTCTTGAGTACATAGTTTTTTTTAAAGATACACACCTAGTGTTATTGATGTATTTATTTGTGCCTTATGCCCATTGATTTGACTGAGCAGTGTTCATGACTAAAGGTCTAAGAGTGAGTCTTTACGGTCTAAGAGGGCATACAGGTGTCAGGATGTCACCTCAACTTACATCCCAATTATCCCATCAGTGATGTGTGTGTGTGTGTGTGTGTGTGTGTGTGTGTGTGTGTGTGTGTGTGTGTGTGTGTGTGTGTGTGTGTGTGTGTGTGTGTGTGTGTGCATGTGAGAGAGAGAGAGAGAGAGAGAGAGAGAGAGAGAGAGAGAGAGAGAGAGAGAGAGGGAGAGAGCGAGAGAGAGAGAGAGAGAGAGAGAGAGAGAGAGAGAGAGAGCGAGAGAGAGAGAGAGAGAGAGAGAGAGAAGAAGAGAAGCTCAAGAGAAAGAGAGAGAGGTAAGGAAGTGAGAAAGAAACAGAGAGGGGAGGTGGAGGGCAGAGGGAGGGAGGGAGAGGAGGGCTTCAACACTCGTGTTTGGACACAAGAACGCCAAGGTAACCTGGTCTAAATGACTATCGCCCTTAGCACTCACATCTGTAGCCATGAAATGCTTTGAAAGGCTGGTCATAGCTCACACCAACACCATCATCCTAGACACCTAGACCCACTCCAATTCACATACCGCCCAAACAGATCCACAGATGAAACGATCTCTATTGCACTCCACACTGCCCTTCCCGCCTGGACAAAAGGAACACCTACGTGAGTATGCTGTTCATTGACTAAAGTTCAGCGTTCAACACCCTAGTCCCCTCCAAGCTCATCACTAAGCTAAGGACTGTGGAACAGAACACCTTCCTCTGCAACTGGATCTAGGTCTTCCTGACGAGCCGCCCCCACGTAGGCAACAACACATCTGCCACGCTAACCTCAACACGGGGGCCCCTCAGGAGTGCGTGCTTAGTCCCCTCCTGTACTTCCTGTTCACCCACGACCGCATGGCCGAGCATGACTCCAACACCATCATTAAGTTTACCGACGACACGACGGTGATAGGCCTGGTCACCGATTATGACGAGACAGCCTATAGGGAGGAGGTCAGTGACCTGGCAGTGTGGTGCCAGTTCAAAAACCTCTCCCTCAACGTCAGCAAGACAAAGGAACTGATCATGGACTACAAGAAACGGAGGGCCGAGCATGCCCCCATTCACATCAACGGGGCTGTAGAGGAGCGGGTTGAGAGCTTCAAGTTCCTCGGTGTCCCCATCACTAAGGATCTATCATGGTCCACACACACCAACACAGTCGTATAGAGGGCACGACAACGCCTCGTACCCCTGCACATCGACTCGGTACTGGTACGAAACGTTGGTCTGTCGAAACGTTGGTTATTAGGTTTTTAAATGATTGCATCTGAGCTCCTAGAGCGTGAGGCTCTCCTTTTCTTTTTCAAGTGTTCCACTCCGTTAGCCAGCACCTCGCCTAAATAGGTGTATGTTTCTTTCGCCTCCAAATTACCCCGTGTATATAGCCAAGTTATCGTTACTCATTGTGTATTTATTATTATTATTTGTATTATTACGTTTTACTTTTCTATTATTTATCTATTGTCTTTCTCTCTGCATTGTTGGGAAGAGTCCGTAAGTAGGCATTTCACTGTTAGTCTACACCTGTTGTTTACGAAGCATGTGACAAATACATTTTGATTTGAGAGAGAGAGAGAGATTTCAATCATCTGAATTCTCAGTCAGATATATTCTGATGAGACCATAGTCCCGCCAGAAAGTTTACATCCCCATTGAGAAACTTGCTAATCTCCTAAAACTAGTCCCTTACATACCTTACAGCAGGGATCATCAACTAGATTCAGCCACAGGGCGATTTTTTCTTGAGCGGATGGTCGAGGGGCCGTAACATAATTACAAATAATGTGTAGACCGCAAGAAGCCTAAACAGATATAATGTTTGACTAAAACATAATAATTTCAAGCCTTGCTGTGACACTCTGGCTCTATGGACTTTATAATTGAGCCAGGGTTGTTCATTTTCATGTGTTTGGGTGTATTTCATTTGGTGGTGTTGGGGATGGGTGAGTTTCATTTTGTTTGTGTCTATGGTGATTGGTCTATGACTCCCAATCGGAGGTAACGAGTGTCAGCTGTCGGCTCGTTATCTCTGATTGGGAGCCATATATATTCTGTGTGTTTTCTCCTTTGTTTTGTGGGTTATTGTTTCCGTGTTGCTGTTAGTCTGTATCAGTATTTGAACTTCACGTATCGTCATTTGTTGTTTTCTTCGTGGTTGCTTTAAATAATAAAGTCATCATGTTCACTCGCAACGCTGCGCATTGGTCCGCTCCTGTTTTAGACGCTCGTGACAGAATAACCCACCACAAAAGGACCAAGCAGCGTAACAAGCGTGTCCAGGAGCCGAGGGTCTGGACATGGGAAGAGTTATTGGACGGAAAGGATCCTTGGGCACAACCGGGAGAATATCGCCTCCCTCGTGAAGAGCTGGAGGCAGCCAAAGCCGAGAGGAGGTGGTACGAGGAGGCAGCGCGAAGGCGAGGCTGGAAGCCCGTGGAAGAGAGGCAACCCCAAGAAATTTTTTGGGGGGGGCACATGGCTTGGGCAGCTGGGCAGCAGGAGGCTGCCACAGGGAGAAAAGGAGAGAAGGCTAACGGAGTACGGGAGCCATTGGCGAGTGGAAGGAGGGAAGTTGTTGTGGCACGGCATGAGAGACTGAAGTGTGTTACCAGTCCGGTCCGGCCCGTTCCTGATCCGCAGTTAAGGCCATTGGTGTGTGTTCCCGGTATGGACCGGCCTGTTCCTACTCCACGCACCAGGTCCACGATGTGCGTCGCCAGCCGGCCAGAGTCTGCCGTCTGCCCTAGGGCGTCTGAACTGCCCGTCTGCCAAGCGCTGCATAAGCCGCCCGTCTGTACTGAGCCTGCAAAGCCGTCCGTCTGCCATGAGCCTTCAGAGCCGTCCGCCAGATCGGAGCCGCTAGAGCCTTCCGCCAGACAGGAGCCGCTAGAGCCTGCCGCCAGACAGAATCATACACCTGCTATGGAATCAGCAGGAGCCGACGCAGCCCATACTAGACTGGAAGCTCAGGTTCGGGACCAGAAAGAGCAGCTCCTGCAGATGGGAGCCGCCCTGCTGGAGGTGATGACTGCAATCCGAGGCTGGGGTCCGCCTCCACCGCCAGCCTCCCAGCCAGCACCATCAGCCAGCCATGAGCAGCCAGATCTGTCAACCAGCCATGAGCAGCCAGATCCGTCAGCCAGCCATGAGCAGCCAGATCCGTCAGCCAGCCATGAGCAGCCAGATCCGTCAGCCAGCCATGAGCAGCCAGATCCGTCAGCCCGCCATGAGCAGCCAGATCCGTCAGCCAGCCAGGAGCAGCCAGATCCGTCAGCCAGCCAGGAGCAGCCAGATCCGTCAGCCAGCCATGAGCAGCCAGATCCGTCAGCCAGCCATGAGCAGCCAGATCCGTCAGCCAGCCATGAGCAGCCAGATCCGTCAGCCAGCCATGAGCAGCCAGATCCGTCAGCCAGCCATGAGCAGCCAGACCCGTCAGCCAGCCATGAGCAGCCAGACCCGTCAGCCAGCCATGAGCAGCCAGATCCGTCAGCCAGCCATGAGCAGCCAGATCCGTCAGCCAGCCATGAGCAGCCAGATCCGTCAGCCAGCCATGAGCAGCCAGATCCGTCAGCCCGCCATGAGCAGCCAGATCCGTCAGCCAGCCATGAGCAGCCAGATCCGTCAGCCAGCCATGAGCAGCCAGATCCGTCAGCCAGCCATGAGCAGCCAGATCCGTCAGCCAGCCATGAGCAGCCAGATCCGTCAGCCAGCCATGAGCAGCCAGATCCGTCAGCCAGCCATGAGCAGCCAGATCCGTCAGCCAGCCATGAGCAGCCAGATCCGTCAGCCAGCCAGTATCCGCCAGAGCCGTCCCGCCAGGATCCGCCAGAGCCGTCCAGCCTGGATCCGCCAGAGCCGTCCCGCCAGGATCCGCCAGAGCCGTCCAGCCAGGATCCGCCAGAGCCGTCCAGCCAGGATCCGCCAGAGCCGTCTAGCCAGGATCCGCCAGAGCCGTCCAGCAAGGATCCGCCAGAGCTGTCCAGCCAGGATCCGCCAGAGCCGTCCAGCCAGGATCCGCCAGAGCCGTCCAGCCAGGATCCGCCAGAGCCGTCCAGCCAGGATCCGCCAGAGCCGTCCAGCCAGGATCCGCCAGAGCCGTCCAGCCAGGATCCGCCAGAGCCGTCTAGCCAGGATCCGCCAGAGCCGTCCAGCAAGGATCCGCCAGAGCCGTCCAGCCAGGATCCGCCTGAGCCGTCCAGCCGGGATCCGCCAGAGCCGTCCAGCCGGGATCCGCCAGAGCCGTCCAGCCGGGATACGCCAGAGCCGACCAGCCGGGATCCGCCATTCAGCCTGGTACTGCCCCTTAGTCCGGTGCTGCCCCTTAGTCAGGTACTGTCCCTTAGCCCGGTGCTGCCCCGTAGTCCGGTGCTGCCCCTTAGTCCGGTGCTGCCCCTTAGCCCGGTGCTGCCCCTTGTCCCGGTGCTGCCCCTTATCCCGGTGCTGCCCCTTATCCCGGTGCTGCCCCTTAGGCCGATGCTGCCCCTTAGTCCGGTGTTGCCCCTTAGTCCAGCTGGGGTTAGTTGGAGGGTGGTCATTGGGAGGAGGCTACCGAAGCAGGTTGTGACTGTGGTGGGGTGGGGATCACGACCGGGGCCAGAGCCGCCACCGTGGACAGACGCCCACCCAGACCCTCCCCTAGTCCTGATGTTGGTGCGCCCGGAGTTCGCACCTTTAGGGGGGGGTACTGTGACACTCTGGCTCTATGGACTTTATAATTGAGCCAGGGTTGTTCATTTTCATGTGTTTGGGTGTATTTCATTTGGTGGTGTTGGGGATGGGTGAGTTTCATTTTGTTTGTGTCTATGGTGATTGGTCTATGACTCCCAATCGGAGGTAACGAGTGTCAGCTGTCGGCTCGTTATCTCTGATTGGGAGCCATATATATTCTGTGTGTTTTCTCCTTTGTTTTGTGGGTTATTGTTTCCGTGTTGCTGTTAGTCTGTATCAGTATTTGAACTTCACGTATCGTCATTTGTTGTTTTCTTCGTGGTTGCTTTAAATAATAAAGTCATCATGTTCACTCGCAACGCTGCGCATTGGTCCGCTCCTGTTTTAGACGCTCGTGACACTTGCTAACATTTGTATACGATCACGTGTCTCTTTATTATGTGTGAGAATACTTGGGAACAGATGTATTAAATTAAAACACTTGGAGCTGATTTCTTGGTGTTTTTAAAGTCTTTTAGGTCCAACAATACAAATAAATAAATACAAATATATATGTTTTTATCTCAGAAAGCTTGGGGGGCCAAATACAGTTTTTTACAATCACTTTGGCACTCATTTCAGAACCTTGACGTCATTTTTCAAAACTCGACACAAAACTCACAACCAATGATCAAAATGCACATTTTTCTAAACTCTAACACTTTTTTCAATTGCTTGGATACAATACACATAAAACTAAGATCATTTGTTCAATTAACAAAAATCACCTGTTCAATATGACACAACTTAACATCAAAGTACTACTATTTCAAAAGGCAATTCACACATTACATTTCAGATGAGTGTCTATTCATTTCATTACAATTATCCAACTATCAATTGATACAACTGCTCAAAATGATAAGTAACTGTTGCATTACTCTTAATGCATAGTTCTATGGAAACAGACAAACAATATTCCATGTTTAGATGTCACGCTCTGGCTCCGGGACTGTGTAGTTTGAGCCAGGGTGTATTCATTTGGGTGTGTAATTCTGTCAGGGCGTGTTGTAGGTGTAATGTAGGAATCAAACGCAGGACTCAGACTGAATGTTCCATGTTTCAGTCTGTGTACTGAGGACTTCACTATCCGTCATTGTTTATTGTTTTCTCGTTCGTGCACTTTAACTTTAATAAAGTCATGTTCGCTACAAACGCTGCGCTTTGGTCCACTCCTTCCGTAGACGGCCGTGACAGAAAAACCCACCACAAAAGGACCAAGCAGCGTGTCCAGGAGCAAGGAGACTGGACATGGGAGGAAGCGCCGGGTAAGGAGATCGAGAGGCTGGCGATGGCCCAGGTGGGAAATCGTGGTCCTGGGAGGACATGCTCGGGGGCAAGGGACCTTGGGGGAGGATCAAGGCCCTGGCGAGAGAGGAGCAACGGCGTCAGCAGGGCCATCGTCGGAAGGACGAGAGGCAACCCCAAAAAGTTTTTTGGGGGGGGCACATGGCTTGGGCGGCTGGGCAGCAGGAGGCTGCCACAGGGAGACGTGGAGAGAAGGCTACCGGATTACGGGAGCCATTGGCGAGTAGAGGGAGGGAAGTAGTGGAGGCACGGCGTGAGAGACTGAGGTGTGTTACCAGTCCGGTCCGGCCCGTTCCTGATCCCCGGTTGAGGCCAGTGGTGTGTGTTCCCAGTATGGACCGGCCTGTTCCTACTCCACGCACCAAGTCCACGGTGTGCGTCGCCAGCCCAGCCCGGCCTGTTCCTGCGCCACGCACAAAGCCTACGGTGTGCGTCGACAGCCCTGTCCGGCCTGTTCCTGCTCCACGTACCAGACCTACGGTGTGCGTCGCCAGCCCAGCCCGGCCTGTTCCTGCTCCACGCACTAAACCTACGGTGTGCGTCGCCAGCCCAGCCCGGCCTGTTCCTGCTCCACGCACTAAACCTACGGTGTGCGTCGCCAGCCCAGCCCGGCCTGTTCCTGCCACCCGCACCAAGTCTACGGTGCGCGTCGCCAGCCCGACCCGGCCTGTTCCTGCCACTCGCACCAAACCTACGGTGCGCGTCGCCAGCCCGGTCCGGCCTGTTCCTGCCACCCGCACCAAGTGTACGGTGTGCGTCGCCAGCCCGACCCGGCCTGTTCCTGCCACCCGCACCAAGTCTACGGTGCGCGTCGCCAGCCCGACCCGGCCTGTTCCTGCCACTCGCACCAAACCTACGGTGCGCGTCGCCAGCCCGGTCCGGCCTGTTCCTGCCACCCGCACCAAGTCTACGGTGCGCGTCGCCAGCCCGACCCGGCCTGTTCCTGCCACTCGCACCAAACCTACGGTGCGCGTCGCCAGCCCGGTCCGGCCTGTTCCTGCCACTCGCACCAAGCCAAGGGTGCGAGTCGTCAGCCTGGTCCAGCCCACTCCTGCTACTCGCACCAAGCCAGGGATGCGAGTCGTCAGCCTGGGGAGGCCCGTTCCGGCTCCACGCATCAAGCCTAGGGTGCGTTTCGTCGGCCCTGTCCGGCCCGTTCCTGCTCCCCGCACCAGGTCTGTGGTGCGTGTCGTCAGCCCTGTCCGGCCCGTTCCTGCTCCCCGCACCAAGTCTGTGGTGCGTTTCGTCAGCCCTGTCCGGCCCGGTCCCGCTCTCCGCACCAAGTCAAGGGTGCGCTTCGTCAGCCCGGTCCGGCCCATTCCTGCTCCCCGCGCCAAGGCAGTGGTGCGCGTCGTCAGCCTGGTAAGGCCCGTTCGTCCTCCACGCACCAAGCCAGGGGCGCGTGTCGTCAGTCCGGCTCCGGCCAGCGGGGCTAGACAGGACCAGGGGTACTTTGGGGGGTTGGAGAGGAGGTGGGGATCAAGGCCGGAGCCAGAGCCACCGCCGAGGAGGTATGCCCGCCCAGCCCTCCCTTGTTTAGCCCGTATTGAGGCGCGGTCGCAGTCCGCGCCTTTAGGGGGGGGTACTGTCACGCTCTGGCTCCGGGACTGTGTAGTTTGAGCCAGGGTGTATTCATTTGGGTGTGTAATTCTGTCAGGGCGTGTTGTAGGTGTAATGTAGGAATCAAACGCAGGACTCAGACTGAATGTTCCATGTTTCAGTCTGTGTACTGAGGACTTCACTATCCGTCATTGTTTATTGTTTTCTCGTTCGTGCACTTTAACTTTAATAAAGTCATGTTCGCTACAAACGCTGCGCTTTGGTCCACTCCTTCCGTAGACGGCCGTGACATTAGATCATGAAAGTTTCAAGATAACAAGATTCATTGTTACCAATTAGCGTGGAGCATGAACCAATTAGACTACATTATCTATGGATGTAATATTTCATCATCATTCTTTATCAGACACTGTTTCTATGGTCCCATGTACCACCTTTTCAGATTATGTACAATATTGACAGTACTGCACTGTATGGATGCAGACCCTTGTAATTGCTTGTCCAATTCTGCCAACTCGTTACTGATGATTGAGTTCACATTGTGGAACGAGTATATAAAGAATTTATTGGGATCCACTTGCAACAACATAGCGATACGTACTGTAACATGGAGCCAGCAGGTGATCCAGGTCACAATAGAGGTCAAGCAGTGGTGGGAGGAAGACGAGGAAGACGTGTTGGTCAAAGGAATGGCAGGGGACAAGCACCCCTTCTGAGAGGTGGTCGTGGGCCTTGTTTGAGAGGTGTGGGGGAACGTGGTAGAGGACAAGGCCATGGACCAAGACAGCGGCAGCAACAGCAAAGAGTGTCCAATGAACTCTGAGCAATAGTTGTAGACCATGTCATAAATCATGGCATGACAATGACTGAGGCGGCTACAATGATACAACCAAACCTCAGAAGGTCAACCGTGTCCTCAATAATCAGAACTTTCCGCAATGAGAACTGGTAAGTCGTCAGCATGCACTAAACATTATGCTACTCTCAATTGTCAAATGACTGCATACCAATGTGTATCACAGAGTAGGTGATGTGACCAAGTGTCTTCTTACTGTAATGTTCCCTGTAGAATTGAAACTAGGCCAAATAGGGGAGGCAGAGGCAAAATTCTGACTGACCAACAAGAGCAGGCTGTGGTCGATTTGGTTCGGGCCAGAAATGATATTAGCCTTACAGAAATTTGCCAGCATATCTTGGACAATGAAGACATGTTTAACAATGTGGAATCCATAAGTTTGCCGACTATTGCACGCATGCTGAAAAGGCACCAGGTGTCTTTAAAACAACTATACCGTGTGCCTTTTGAAAGAAATGC
>NC_139991.1:64485430-64497930 GCF_964263955.1 Coregonus lavaretus
CTTCTCATTCATCGCCTGTCGATGCGGACGTTCTCAGCAGATTTGTGGTGAACGGTTCTGTGCACTTCTCGAGTCCTCTTTCATTTCAGAGTTGTTTAAACGATTGACGTGTTCCGTAATGCTTTCATAAAACGGCGCAAATGCTACAAAGCTGTAAAATAATGAGCCTTGTCGGCCACCCGCATTTTACTGTGCAGTAAAATTAATGGAAGTCACATTGAGCTGCGGTTTATACATCTACAAAGACAAAAGGCACCAGTTTGCACACAGTTTTAAACTGTTTTCGAAATAAATAATTTGCACTTGTCAACTCTCATTTCTGTGGGAACCATATAGGGCTATCTCAATTTGGGGGAATTTGTGCTTCAAAGCTTCAAGGTTCAAAAGCAGTCAGAAAGTGCTATTTTTGCAGTCATTATAACACACAAAGCTAAAGCCAACTGAATTAGGGGTGCATGCTCGCCAAAACCAGTATAGCCTGACTCACCTGTCTTCTCAATCCTCTGGTCTTTAAATATCAGCCTGGAGTGTGATTTAAACTCCTTTAATTAGATAGGCCACATGAGGTTTCCACGCACAGTTCCACACCTGTCTGTATTACCAGCTAGGGGTAAATCGTCTGTAGTGTAACGCGATGGGCAGTTGCCAGTAGCCTATTCGGGACACATTAGTAGATAGGCCCTGAGCCAAATCGAAGGCTCTGGATAGGCCTATATACAGTATACTGTATTAGGGCCATGGTTGGCTTGCCATATCTGGCATGACATGGTAAGAATGAAAGGTTCCTATTGGCAGCAGATGTTACGCTAACCATTTGTGTTAGAGAAGACAGTTGGGGCTTTATTTATTTAATGATGGGCGCTGCGCACTTTCCATATTTGGATTAGGCCTACATTTACATCATTTTAGTCATTTAGCAGACGCTCTTATCCAGAGCGACTTACAGTTAGTGAGTGCATACATTTTCATACTGCCCCCCCGTGGGAAACGAACCCACAACCCTGGCGTTGCAAGCGCCATGCTCTACCAACTGAGCTACAGGGGAAACACAAAATATATTCAACAATAGACGAGTAGACCTACAGAGTTTATAATAAACCCCAAAACGTTCATCAAAATAATACATTGTTCGACCACATAGACTTATAGGCCTATATGTTTTTGTTTTTTTATCAAAATATGGGGCGTAAGTACCAAACCTACGTCTACTCTGCGAGACACATTTAATTTGGAGTAATTCGAAATTAATTGCACTTCAAATAAGAGCAACTAAGTTTCCAAACTTTGGACGCACGAGAAAAGTGCCAATTCACCTTAATAAATAAAATACACATTTTTTTGGAGAGTGAGAGTGAGTGGTCAGACTATAATGTTTTTCAGGATTTTTATTATTCATGATTTTTTTTTTTTTTATAAGTTTTGATGGGGCACGCTATGGATGGAGTTGTCTAATATTATTCAACGTGAGCGTAGCAGGCTATTTTGTATGAAACACTTCTTGGTAAGTAAAATGTACTAGTCAATGAGACTTAGAGTAATTATTTATTTGGGGAATGATCCAAAACACCTCAGTGGCATGATCTTTATTTATCAGTTATATTATTAACAGTAGGATTAATTGAACATAATTTGACATAATTGAACTTTCAGCCTTAATGTATTTGTTATTCAGATGTAACAGAGGTGCAAGCCTACAAACAAAAATATCAAAAAGGCACAGATTAACAGCTGACGTTGGTGAAATCTATCATTGAGGTCTCAGATGAAGACTATATTTGTTTATGGAAACAATGCTTGTATTTTATTATGCGGATAATTTGGTAGACATTTTGTAATTGTTTGACTTGAAATTTCTTCAGAAGGCTAAACGTTTCATGCAACGTAAATGTTCAATGTATTATTATAATAATACTTATTATTATTAGTAGTAGTAGTAGCGGGCTAGTAGTACTAGTAGTACTAGACTAAAATGTAAATGTAAATGTAGTAGTAGTAGTAGTAGTACTAGTAGTAGTATTACCACCAGCCAGACAGTAGTCAGAGTTGCCCTGCCGTCTGATACCAGACTTGTCTGACCTGACCTAGAGACAGACAGAGGCTATATTGATTCCCTCAGTGTTTCCGCCCCCATGTGGTTAAGCTACACTTGCATTTAACCGGCTACGCCCTGGTCCCATAGGAGGGCACAGACTCACTCAAGGCTCAAGGCTCGAGGCTCGAGACAAACGCTCGCGTCTGACAGTGGGCACGTTCGAATTAGTTATCCTCTAATGAGAAGGTTACAGGTCCTAGACTATAACAGGTCCTAGAACATAGCCAACAACGTGGAGTTTTTTGTTCCACTCAGGCCCTCATGTAAAATAAACAGCCACTGGGCACCAGACCACTTTCCAAAAGCTACTGGATGGGATCAGTTACCTATACTAGTCTAAAGAGGGAGAGCTGGGACCTGGGCGAAATAGAAAGCGCTTGGAAAATGTGTGTATTAGTGAATTTTATTGAATCCCGGAGACTTCTTTTTGTTGCAGGTTGACGTTTATTGTCATGAATGTTGCGCTGGAGGCAGAACTGAGCGATTTCCGCTAGATGGGCCAGCTGCAAATCAAAATGGCATATATCGTAAACATTCATAAAATAAACATTCATAAAAAAATTAATTTAAGGTCAGGGTTAGGCATTAGGGTTAGCAGTGTGGTTAAGGTTAGGGTTAAGGTTAGGGTTAGGTTTGAAATTGTTTGACTTTGTGGCTGTGCCAGCTAGTGACCACTCTGCAGAGCTGCCTCCAGAGCAAGATTCATGACAATAAATGCTAACCTGCGTTTTTTAATGGAATTGTATTAAATAATTATAAAAAATGTAGACTATCAGTTCCAACTAGATTGTGTCCCACTGTTGGCTGAGTCAATTTCATGCAGGGGCGCAACGTTCACTGGGGACAGGAGGGACATGTCCCCCCCACATTCTGAAATTGCATTTTTGTCCCCTCCAGTTTTACATTGGAATGTGATACAAAACGAGGCAAAGGCGTGCTTTAGGACCATGTGGACACCGCCGAGTGGTCGGGTAGGCTGTTTGGAGTGTTTCTCCGACTGGATAAAAAAAAGAAAAATGTCCCCCGCACTTCTAAAACCAAAGTTGCGCCCCTGATTTCATATACCATCAAAGACAGAAAAGATACACACCCTACACTTTGTATAAATATACTTTTATTCATATGGCCATAGTCAAGCAAGACCGCGCCAACTCAGGTGGATGCGCGTGAACTCAAATATATGTGCACGTGGCTTGTACGCCTACCAATCCGAATTTACTCAACTATATGTCCGGATTTTCATAGTAAAAGCCTCTCATGAAACTCCAAAGCAGCAGCAGGTATTATGGGGGAAACTGTTTCTGTTGTTGTTTTACAGTAGTGGTAGTAAGCATCAGGTTGAGCTGTCAGTTAGAATGTCAGTTACTGTAAAATGTCAGTTAGAAAGGGGTTAATGGTTCTGTTGGCTGGGGAAGGTGATCGAGGCTCGGTAGAACTGTTATCCTCCTCAGATCCTTTTCCATCATTTGGGTGCTCCATCCTCACTGCTAGCCTGTTAAAATGTTAAAGGACATACACTACCAGTCAAAAGTTTTAGAACACCTACTCATTCATGAGTTTTTCTTATTTTTTAAAACTATTTTCTACATTGTAGAATAATAGTGAAGACATCAAAACTATGAAATAACACATATGGAATCATGTAGTAACGAAAAAAGTGTTAAACAAATCGAAATATATTTTGTCTTTGAGATTCTTCAAATAGCCACCCTTTGCATTGATGACAGCTTTGCACACTCTTGGCATTCTCTCAACCAGCTTCGTGAGGTAGTCACCTGGAATGCATTTCAATTAACAGGTGTCCCTTCTTAAAAGATAATTTGTGGAATTTCTTTCCTTCTTAATGCGTTTGAGCCAATCAGTTGTGTTGTGACAAGGTATAGGGGGTATACAGAAAATAGCCCTATTTGGTAAAAGACCAAGTCCATATTATGGCAAGAACAGCTCAAATAAGCAAAGACAAATGACAATCCATCATTACTTTAAGACATGAAGGTCAGTCGATACAGAACATTTCAAGAACTTTGAAAGTTTCTTCAAATGCAGTCGCAAAAACCATCAAACGCTATGATGAAACTGGTTCTCATGATGACCGCCACCGGAATGGAAGACCCAGAGTTACCTCTGCTGCAGAGGATAAGTTCATTAGAGTTACCAGCCTCAGAAATTGCAGCCCAAATAAATGCTTCACAGAGTTCAAGTAGACACATCTCAACATCAACTGTTCAGAGGAGTGTGTGAATCAGGCCTTCATGGTCGAATTGCTGCAAAGAAACCACTACTAAAGGACACCAATAATAAGAAGAGACTTGCTTGGGCCAAGAAACATGAGCAACGGACATTAGACCGGTGGAAATGTGTCATTTGGTCTGGAGTCCAAATTGGAGATTTTTGGTTCCAACCTCTGTGTCTTTGTGAGACGCGGTGTGGGTGAACGGATGATCTCCACATGTGTATTTCTCACCGTGAAGCATGGAGGAGGAGGTGTTATGGTGCGGAGGTGCTTTGCTGGTGACACTGTCTGTGATTTATTTAGAATTCAAGGCACACTTAACCAGCATGGCTACCGCAGCATTCTGCAGCGATACGCCATCTCATCTGGTTTGGGCTATCATTTGTTTTTCAACAGGACAATGACCCAACACACCTCCAGGCTGTGTAAGGGCTATTTGACCAAGAAGGAGAGTGATGGAGTGCTGCATCAGATGACCTGGCCTCTACAATCCCCCGACCTCAACCAAATTGAGATGGTTTGGGATGAGTCGGACCGCAGAGTGAAGGAAAAGCAGCCAAAAAGTGCACAGCACATGTGGGAACTCCTTCAATACTGTTGGAAAAGCATTCCAGGTGAAGCTGGTTGAGAGAATGCCAAGAATGTGCAAAGTTGTCATCAAGGCAAAGGGTGGCTATTTTGATTTGTTTAACACTTTTTTGGTTACTACATGATTCCATATGTGTGATTTCATAGTTTGATGTCTTCACTATTATTCTACAATGTAGAAAATAGTAAAAAATAATGAAAACCCCTTGATTGAGTAGGTGTTCTAAAACCTTTGACCGGTAGTGTAGGTTATAGGGGAAACAGGAAGGAGTTATAGGAAATAGTATGCCGTTTTTTTTCTAATGTGAAGTAAACCCAAATTAATTTTCCGCTTTTGTACTAATAAAGTAAACTTGAGTTCATTAGTATAATGCAGGGTAAGTGTTAGACCATATACACTGAACAAAAATATAAATGCAACATGCAACAATTTCAAAGATTTTACTGAGTTACAGTACATATAAGGAAATCTGCCAATTGAAATGAATTCATTAGGTCCTAATCTATGGATTTCAAATGAATGGGAATACAGATATGCATCTGTTGGTCATAGATACCTTAACAAAAAAGGTAGGGGCATGGATCAGAAAACCAGTCAGTATCTGGTGTGACCACGATTTGCCTCATGCAGTGCGAGACATCTCATTTGCATAGAGTTGATCAGGCTGTTGACTGTGCGAAGTTGTTGGATATTGGCGGGAACTGGAACACGCTGTCGTACACATTGATCCAGAGCATCCCAAACATGCTCAATGGGTGACATGTCTGGTGAGTATGCAGGCCTATAAAATGACATTGGAGGTGGCTTATAGTAGAGAAATGAACATTCAATTCTCTGGCAACAGTTCTGTTGGACATTCCTGCAGTCAGCATGCCAATTGCACGCTCCCTCAAAACTTCAGACATCTGTGGCATTGTGTTGTGTGACAAAACTGCACATAATGGGATCCATGGGATCCATGGGATCCATGGGATCTTCCTCTATTGGCTGTAGTTCATTACAATAGGACCCAATCCTCAAGGGACAGTATACTAAGGAGAGAACAGGTGAGAGTCAATTGGTTCAAGCTCCACAACCAAACCAGCATTCCACAGTATATTCCACTGTCAACAGGCTGTGAACTATTCCAAATTGTTCTGTTCTCTATGACCCCCAACAAACATTAACTTATTAGCTATGCATTATCATCCACCTGAGTGCCTTGTGCAGTCTTGTAGGTTAAAGAGTCACACAGACAAATATTCCAAACCCTGTGCTTGATTGCCTGGTGCGATGGAACCAATGGAATAGTCCCATTCGTGCCAACAAACCCTACCCAACTGGCACTCTAGACAGGCCCAATCAAGTGCTCAAAGTATTGAAAAGACAGGCTGGTCTCATAGACTAGATGTAACATAGTAAATTAAAAATCCAGAACACTCAAATGAGTATGATATGTTACGTTTGGTATGGTTGCATAAGACATAATGCGAATGTCTAGCAATCCAAAGGTTGCGTTTTCGAATCTCATCACGGACAACTTCAGCATTTTAGCTAATTAGCAACTTTGCAACTACTTAGCATGTTAGCTAACCTTTCCCCTAACCTTAACCCTTTAACCTAACTCCTAACCCTAATCTAACACTAACCTTTAGCCTAACCTTAACACCTAACCCCTAGCCTAGCTAGCGTTAGCCACTTAGCTGATGTTAGCCACAAAAATTGGTTTTCGTAATATAGCATACGTATTGCAAATTCATAACATATTGTATAAATTGCAATTCATAAAATATTATACAAATTGTAATTCGTAACATATCATATGAAATGGATGATAGATATCCACAAATTAATACATGCCATACCAAACGTAACATATCATACTAATTTGAATGTCTCAAGTTTCCGTTTACTTCGTTACGTCTACCCAGGTTGGAAAAGAAAACAAATACTATTTGAACCCAGGCCTACCCTGGTCTGTACTTTCATTCATATCTGCCTACCTGCTATGTCTGTGGTCTTGTCTGCAGTCTGACCTGCTGTTTGGAGGGCTGTTGTTGTCTCCTGTAAACATTACCCAACAGGCACACAGTGTAGTATTGAGGTGGCACGTTTCTGGGAACCCCATTGGCTGAGCCGCTATTGGGCTGAAACCCATTGGCTGGATTCCCTTCCTGTGTCACTGATCCACACGGAGCCAGGATATACTGCACCACCGTAGCTCCGTGGAACATGATCGGCTGATTGATCCCATTGAACACAAACAATTGGCCAGACCCTGGGATCTCCAGCGACTCTGACAGCTCTTCGTCATAGTCGCTCTGCTTACATGCCTGGCAGGAGAGCATCCTGAACTTACAGATGCTGATTAGGATGAAGGTGCCTCCTACAGAGAGCAGAATGGGGCCAAGCAGCTGGGTCCACTTGAAGCTGCGGCTGACACCATACTTGAGCCAGCCCATGGCTGTGAAGTCATGCCCACCAGACCCAGGAATATCCCAGAGAACATTACGGTAGCCCCGGTCTTATCCTCATAAGAGACTGACATGTGACTGTCTGACTGGCTCGGAGGAGGGATGGATCTGATAGGGATAGGTACCACATTCTGAGAGAGATTGTCAAAGGTGGCGGTAATGTTAGTGTCAGTTACCATCGTGTCTCCGCCACCGGTTCTGTCAGGCTCGGACTGAGGCTGCTGGCCCGTCATGCTCTTCCAGAAGTGTTGAGCTCCGTGTCGCTTCTTCATGAGTCCAGTCTGTCACCTCACTGAGGAGCACTCTGGTGGGTCCTGTGTTTGTGTAGTTAGTTAGAGCCATGCCCCATGTCACAGTGGGTATTGAGAAACACTTGCTGAATCCCAAATCGACCTCTAGCCCCTAGATAGCCTCCACCGCTTGTCACTCCTGCAGATCTGACAAGATCAGATGGACATTTCTACCAAGCCTATCAGAAGGCAAGGTGAAGATATTACCATAATGCTTAAACCTGTCCAAACCTCTCAGATCTAGTCCCCTGTAGCTCAGTTGGTAGAGCATGGTGCTTGCAACGCCAGGGTTGTCGGTTCGTTTCCCACGGGGGCCCAGTATGAAAATGTATGCACTCACTAACTGTAAGTTGCTCTGGATAAGAGCGTCTGCTAAATGACTAAAATGTAATCTACAGGACTACTTAAATGATAGGGCTAAGGGGTAGGGGCTAGGGGCCGATTTGGCGTTCAAGAACATTCAATAGGTGTCCATCTATTACGACACTCAGATAGCAGGTTGTTGGTTAATATACACTTTGGGCTTTTGTTTTCTCGCATGATTGTTGGTTTGTGTGTCTGTTCACAAGTTTAACCCCTCAAAACCATGTGAGGGTGGACATGTACAGAGCAGACAGAAGTGTTATCTCCTGACCATTCATGACTCAACATTTTCATATAGTGCCAGCCTATTTGGACAGCTTCAGTGATCTGAATGAGTCATTAAGTCCTCCTAACCAACCAGGATGTATTACACCAGGTCAAACAATAACAACAACCTGCAGACACAGTAGACACAGTCTGCTAAATGGCATATTATTTATTATTATTTACAGTAGGCTATATTGGAGGTTCAGGAAGCTTGATCACAACTTGGCTACTGTAAGTTCATGACCTCACATAGCTGCCGCTGTGCTTGTCGTGGAAGTTGCTGTGTTAACCACCGTAGTTAAACTATTCTAATTGGACTACAACTCATATTTCATTGACAGAGATAAAAGCAAACCCAAACAACGGGTTTGGAATGAATATTTGAGTCGGTCGTTAGCCACATCTCATTACCCAAGAGAGAACGACAAGGCACTGAGAGTTCGAGAGAGGAGTGTTGCGTTTGAACACACAGGAGTGTTCAAGGTTTAAGATAGAGGGAGGGAGAGAAGGAGAGAGGGAGAGAGAGAAGGAGAGAGGGAGGGAGAAGAAGTAGAAGAAGAAAGGGAGGTAGCTTCCTGCACGCACAGACTATGGAACGTGAGCCGCAATCCACCTTGTCAAATATAATTTCACACGGTCTCGTCTCGAACCGCACTGTTATACATAACTTATCACCGTCAGCCCCATACTGCAATAGTTGAACAATCAGTGTAGCATGTGAAGTGTAGGGGCTTTAAAAACACAGGCATCCTGCAATACGTGTCACCGGGAAATGGGTAACGAGCTGAGAGCTGAGAGCTGAGAGCTGGGTAAAAACCAGCGTTAAACACGCAGCCTGCCTGCTACAGCCCTACAGCTCCTAACTCCTAACAGACAGCCTCCTAACCACTTAACCCCAGGTGCCAGAGGAGGGGTGGCTCACCAAGGCAGGCTGACGGCTCTGTTCTGGAACTGTGAGACATGGAATCACACAGTGAGAGAGAGGGGAAAGTACAAAGACATCACTCTACTGCAACATGAATGGAAATGACTTAATGTGATTTTCATGTTTGTAAAAAGGGAAGTTGATATATTGAATGTACTCTATCATTAATAGGAAATCATCTATGTATGAAAAAGATACCAAACCCATACCCAAGTCATACTTTAGCAAAGCCATACTAACTAACCAAGGCCTTGCTACTACATCACACCGACAACACAAACGTGCATACCGACACAACACAAACACACATACACACACGCGCATACCGACACAACACAAACACACATACACACACGCGCATACCGACACAACACAAACACGTATACGCATACAAACACACTTTTACACTCACCATATGCTGTTGCTACTCTGTTCTTTATTTTACTCTTATTATTATCTATCCTGATGCCTAGTCACTTTACCCTGCCTTCATGTACAGTGAGGGAAAAAAGTATTTGATCCCCTGCTGATTTTGTAAGTTTGCCCACTGACAAAGACATGATCAGTCTATAATTTTAATGGTAGGTTTATTTGAACAGTGAGAGACAGAATAACAAAAAAAGAATCAAGAAAAACGCATGTCAAAAATGTTATAAATTGATTTGCATTTTAATGAGGGAAATAAGTATTTGACCCCTCTGCAAAACATGACTTAGTACTTGGTGGCAAAACCCTTGTTGGCAATCACAGAGGTCAGACGTTTCTTGTAGTTGGCCACCAGGTTTGCACACATCTCAGGAGGGATTTTGTCCCACTCCTCTTTGCAGATCTTCTCCAAGTCATTAAGGTTTCGAGGCTGACATTTGGCAACTCGAACCTTCAGCTCCCTCCACAGATTTTCTATGGGATTAAGGTCTGGAGACTGGCTAGGCCACTCAAGGACCTTAATGTGCTTCTTCTTGAGCCACTCCTTTGTTGCCTTGGCCGTGTGTTTTGGATCAATGTCATGCTGGAATACCCATCCATGACCCATTTTCAATGCCCTGGCTGAGAGAAGGAGGTTCTCACCCAAGATTTGACGGTACATGGCCCCGTCCATCGTCCCTTTGATGCGGTGAAGTTGTCCTGTCCCCATAGTAGAAAAACACCCCCAAAGCATAATGTTTCCACCTCCATGTTTGATGGTGGGGATGGTGTTTTTGGGGTCATAGGCAGCATTCCTCTTCCTCCAAACACGGCGAGTTGAGTTGATGCCAAAGAGCTCCATTTTAGGTCTCATCTCACCACAACACTTTCACCCAGTTCTCCTCTGAATCATTCAGATGTTCATTGGCAAACTTCAGCCGGGCCTGTATATGTGCTTTCTTGAGCAGGGGGACCTTGCGGGCGCTGCAGGATTTCAGTCCTTCACGGCGTAGTGTGTTACCAATTGTTTTCTTGGTGACTATGGTCCCAGCTGCCTTGAGATCATTGACAAGATCCTCCCGTGTAGTTCTGGGCTGATTCCACACCGTTCTCATGATCATTGCAACTCCACGAGGTGAGATCTTGCATGGCGCCCCAGGCCGAGGGAGATTGACAGTTCTTTTGTGTTTCTTCCATTTGCGAATAATCGCACCAACTGTTGTCACCTTCTCACCAAGCTGCTTGGCGATGGTCTTGTAGCCCATTCCAGCCTTGTGTAGGTCTACAATCTTGTCCCTGATATCCTTGGAGAGCTCTTTGGTCTTGGCCATGGTGGAGAGTTTGGAATCTGATTGATTGATTGCTTCTGTGGACAGGTGTCTTTTATACAGGTAACAAACTGAGATTAGGAGCACTCCCTTTAAGAGTGTGCTCCTAATCTCAGCTCGTTGCCTGTATAAAAGACACCTGGGAGCCAGAAATCTTTCTGATTGAGAGGGGGTAAAATACTTATTTCCCTCATTAAAATGCAAATAAATGTATAACATTTGTGACATGCGTTTTTCTGGATTTTTTTGTTGCTATTCTGTCTCTCACTGTTCAAATAAACCTACCATTAAAATTATAGACTGATCATTTCTTTGTCAGTGGGCAAACGTACAAAATCAGCAGGGGATCAAATTCTTTTTTCCCTCACTGTACATACACTATATATAGAAAAGTATGTGGACAACCATTCAAATTTGTGGATTGGGCTATTTCAGCCACACCCGTTGCTGACAGGTGTATAAAATCAAGCACACAGCCATGTAATCTCCATAGACAAATATTGGCAGTAGAATGGCCGTACTGAAGAGCTCAGTGACTTTCAATATGGCACCATCATAGGATTCCACCTGTCCAACAAGTCAGTTTGTCAAATTTCAACCCTGCTAGAGCTTCCCCAGTCAACTGTAAGTGCTGTTATGGTGAAGCGGAAACGTCTAGGAGCAACAATGGCTCAGCCGCGAAGTGGTAGGCCACACAAGCTCACAGAACGGGACCGCCGAGTGCTGAAGCGCGTAGCGCGTAAAAATCATCACTACCGAGTTTCAAACTGCCTCTGTAAGCAACATCAGCACAATAACTGTTCGTCGGGAGCTTCATGAAATGGGTTTCCATGGCCGAGCAGCCGCACACAAACCTAAGATCACTGTGCGCAATGCCAAGCGTCGGCTGAAGTGGTGTAAAGCTTGCCACCATTGGACTCAGGAGCAGTGGAAAACCCTTCACCATCTGGCAGTCTGACAGATGATCTGGGTTTGGGGGATGCCAGGAGAACGCTACCTGCCCGAATATATAGTGCCATCTGTAAAGTTTGGTGGAGGAGGAGTAATGGTCTGGGGCTGTTTTTCATGGTTTGGGCTAGGTCCTTTAGTTCCAGTGAAGGGAAATCTTAATGCTACAGCATACAATGACATTCTAGACGATTCTGTGCTTCCAACTTTGTAGCAACAGTTTGGGGAAGGCCCTTTCCTGTTTCAGCATGACAATGCCCCTATGCACAAAGCAAGGTCCATATAGAAATTGTTTGTCGAGATTGGTGTGGAAGAACTTGACTGGCCAGCATAGAGCCCTGACCCCAACCCCAACCCCAACCCATCAAACACCTTTGGGATGAATTGGAATGTCGACTGCGAGCCGACCTAATCGCCCAACATCAGTGCCGGACCTCACTAATGCTCTTGTGGCTGAATGGAAGCAAGTCCCCGCAGCAATGTTCCAACATCTAGTGGAAAACTTTCCCAGAAGAGTGGAAGCTGTTATAGCCACAAAGGGGGGACCAACTCCATATTGATGCACATGATTTTGGAATGAAATGTTCGACAAGCAGGTGTTCACATA
>NC_139991.1:64502930-64550202 GCF_964263955.1 Coregonus lavaretus
CCATCCGTCATTCATTCAATTCTGACCAGTTTCCCAGTCCCTGCCGATGAACAACATCCCCACAGCATGATGCTGCCACCACCATGCTTCACTGTGGAGATGGTGTTCTCGGGTGATGAGAGGTGTTGGGTTTGCGCCAGACATAGCGTTTTCCTTGATGGCCAAAAAGCTCAATTTTAGTCTCAACTGACCAGAGTACCTTCTTCCATATGTTTGGGGAGTCTCCCACATGGCTTTTGGCGAACACCAAACATGTTTGCTTATTTTTTTCTTTAAGCAATGGCTTTTTTCTGGCCACTCTTCCGTAAAGCCCAGCTCTGTTGAGTGTACGGCTTAAAGTGGTCCTATGGACAGATACTCCAATCTCCGCTGTGGAGCTTTCCAGCTCCTTCAAGGTTATCTTTGGTCTCTTTGTTGCCTCTCTGATTAATGCCCTCCTTGCCTGCTCCGTGAGTTTTGGTGGGCGGCCCTCTCTTGACAGGTTTGATGTGGTGCCATATTATTTCCATTTTTTAATAATGGATTTAATGGTGCTCCGTGGGATGTTCAAAGTTTCTGATATTTTTTTATAACCCAACCCTGATCTGTACTTCTCCACAACTTTGTCCCTGACCTGTTTGGAGAGCTCCTTGGTCTTCATGGTGCCGCTTGCTTGGTGGTGCCCCTTGCTTAGTGTGTTGCAGACTCTGGGGCCTTTCAGAATAGGTGTATATATACTGAGATCATGTGACAGATCATGTGACACTTAGATTGCACACAGGTGGACTTTGTTTAACTAATTATGTGACTTCTGAAGGTAATTGGTTGCACCAGATCTTATTTAGGGGCTTCATTGCAAAGGGGGTGAATACATATGCACACACCACTTTTCCGTAATTTATTTTTTAGAATTTTTTGAAACAAGTTATTTTTTTCATACCACTTCACCAATTTGGACTATTTTGTGTATGTCCATTACATGAAATCCAAATAAAAATCCATTTAAATTACAGGTTGTAATGCAACAGAATAGGAAAAACGCCAAGGGGGATGAATACTTTTGCAAGGCACTGTAGGCTGCTATATCCATAGATTTGTCTGTCATTTCCTACTCCCACCATGCACTCTTTAAATAGCCTGCCTCCATGTCAGTGAAGGGCTGTTAAGTTAACACCAAGACTCGAATTGAGGGGGTATGAGAGGGTATGCGATAGGCCTACTCTTTATTAAAGAAAATGGCAAAAAGCACAGGCCTACCCCTTGCTCAATTAAGACTTTGAAGAAAATAAAATGGATCTGATGATATAAAGTGATCTATAACAGCGCTTTGGTCTGCAATGCTTTATGCTAGAAACAAGCTGTGAAATACCCAGGAAAGATGGGACTCTGATGCATATGGGGATATCATTATTTCGTTTATTTGACATTAAGAGGCTGAGGTACAACCTTCTATAGCAGAGGAGACAAAACATTTACTTTGCTTGGGAAGTAATCTTATTCTGTCATTATCAATTGATTAAGCTATTCACTTTCTGTACAGTACATTTTAGTCATTTAGCAGACGCTCTTATCCAGAGCGACTTACAGTTAGTGAGTGCATACATTTTCATACTGGCAAACATTACAAACACCATGCTATACCAACTGAGCTACACGGGACTACAGTAGAATATGTTTTACCCAGACAGATTTCAGGGAAACACTTATCTTAATCTCTCGTTGGATTAAGCCATGGAAGAAGAGTAGCCAGCAGTTAAAGCATACATTTTTCTGCGTCGGTAGGCTTACTTTTGAAAGTACCATGCTCAGATTACTAATGACAACACAGATTTAATTATTTGCAAACAGGGACAGTTTCATTGCAAACAAGAAACACTGATTTGGCATTGGAGAAATATGATAAGATGAACACAGGCCTATCTTTCTGTCCATTCTTAGCCTGTAATTTCGGTAATTTGTGTGGTGTTAAAAAAAGATTCCGCTAATATGTAAAATTATGTAGAATTGCATGAAATGTTTATAAAAGGATACTTTTTCTCGGACCTGTAAATACGATGATAGATTCATGCAATGCTTTCACTATGAATGAGATCTTTCCACCCCTACTCTTGCCCACATTGGTATGCGAACCCACAACCTTGGCCCACAGCCCTGTGCGCTATCAAAATTCCTGCGTTGCCATGTAATGCTAACAGGACGAAGAACAGTTTCTAAAACTGCATATCTAAGGCTCTGGTCTGTCCAAGAAGTGAGGGTAAATGTTCTCAGCTATCCACTTTATGTTTTAATTATCATTTTGGTTATAGGGGAGGGTCACTTTTTTTCAAGGGTTTAGGTAAAATATGTTTTGCTGAAGGGAGGGCCATCCATTTTCATTTCAGAGAGGACTGATTTTCTCCATGTAACCCTTATTATAAATAACATTCACTCCCTTAGAGTGGACTGCCATCCTTAAATGCAAAACTCTGCAGGTCTGCTCACTGCATCTCAACACACCAGTGTTACCCCTGACACACTGCATCTCAACACACCGGTGTTTCCCCTGACACACTGCATCTCAACACACCGGTGTTTCCCCTGACACACTGCACCTCAACACACCGGTGTTTCCCCTGACACACTGCATCTCAACACACCGGTGTTTCCCCTGACACACTGCATCTCAACACACTGGTGTTTCCCCTGACACACTGCATCTCAACACACCGGTGTTTCCCCTGACACACTGCATCTCAACACACCGGTGTTTCCCCTGACACACTGCATCTCAACACACCAGTGTTTCCCCTTACACACTGCATCTCAACACACCAGTGTTTCCCCTGACACACTGCATCTCAACACACCATAGTTTCCCCTGACACACTGCATCTCAACACACCGGTGTTTCCCCTGACACACTGCATCTCAACACACCGGTGTTTCCCCTGACACACTGCATCTCAACACACCAGTGTTTCCCCTGACACACTGCATCTCAACACACCAGTGTTTCCCCTGACACACTGCATCTCAACACACCAGTGTTTCACCTGACACACTGCATCTCAACACACCAGTGTTTCCCCTGACACACTGCATCTCAACACACCAGTGTTTCCCCTGACACACTGCATCTCAACACACCAGAGTTTCTCCTAACAGCTGGCAAGGATGGCAATAGGTGACAATGTGTAAGACAGTTATTAGGTCTGTTATATAATATAAAAGTTCTGGTTTGTCTAATATGATATGAAGAGTAGCCCCCCCCCCCCCCCCCCCCCCAGTTTGACCTCAAGCCTGACCTTAACTACAGCCCTTAAAGGGATAGTTCACCCTGTAAGAAGTCTATGGACAAGGTATGACAGTAATCCATGCTTTGGTTTAGTTTCCCTGTCACTGTTTCCAAATGCTAACGTTTTAGCATTTGTGGCACGAATCCCATTCAAGTCATGGGACAGATATTATCATCCAAAGGTATCTAAAATGTACTGTGAAGCTCACCAAAGTCACTTATAGATGATTTGAACATGATGTGTGAAAAATGCTAATATCGATCTCATGACTTCAGTAGGATTTGGAAACAGTGCTAGCCACTGTTAGCCAAGGAAGCTAAACCAAAGCATGGATTGCTGTCATATCTGAGCCTCCTGTGTAGCTCAGTTGGTAGAGCACGGCGCTTGCAACGCCAGGGTTGTGGGTTTGATTCCCGCGGGGGGCCAGTATGAAACATGTATGCACTCACTAACAGTAAGTCGCTCTGGATAAGAGCGTCTGCTAAATGACTAAAATGTAAATGTACATACTGCTTACAGGGTAAGGAAACCAACATGTCATTTTGTAATTTGGGTGAACAATCTCTTTAAGCCTAAAAATACAGGGGGAGAGGAGAAGAGGAGGAGAGAACGAGAGAGACACACACAGAAGGGGGAGTGCGGGGGTTGTGGGATGGAGAGAGAGACTTCTGCCTCTACAGCTGGCGGCTCCGAAAGCAAGCCAATCAGAGAGCCCGGTTTAATTCCCCTCGGCAGATGGCCAATTGTATCACTTCCAGTCTATAAATGGATTGGGCCAGACTTCATGCACAGAATCGAAGCAAGGCCGGGGCAACGAACCCTTCAATCTGCTGGTTTGTTTAGGTGGCCAAAGGGAAGACCCTCTAATTACATCTGATTATGCAGTCATTACCAGACGAAGTGACAAAGGACACTGTGACATCACAACGAGAGCTCGGAAGCCAAAGGTTAAGGGAGGATTTGGACAGGAGCGTGTGTATGTGTGTGCGTGCATGCGTGTGCGTACATACAGTGAGGGAAAAAAGTATTTGATCCCCTGCTGATTTTGTACGTTTGCCCACTGACAAAGAAATGATCCGTCTATAATTTTAATGGTAGGTTTATTTGAACAGTGAGAGACAGAATAACAACAAAAAAATCCAGAAAAACGCATGTCACAAATGTTATAAATTGATTTGCATTTTAATGAGGGAAATAAGTATTTGACCCCCTCTCAATCAGAAAGATTTCTGGCTCCCAGGTGTCTTTTATACAGGTAACGAGCTGAGATTAGGAGCACACTCTTAAAGGGAGTGCTCCTAATCTCAGCTTGTTACCTGTATAAAAGACACCTGTCCACAGAAGCAATCAATCAATCAGATTCCAAACTCTCCACCATGGCCAAGACCAAAGAGCTCTCCAAGCATGTCAGGGACAAGATTGTAGACCTACACAAGGCTGGAATGGGCTACAAGACCATCGCCAAGCAGCTTGGAGAGAAGGTGACAACAGTTGATGCGATTATTCGCAAATGGAAGAAACACAAAAGAACTGTCAATCTCCCTCAGCCTGGGGCTCCATGCAAGATCTCACCTCGTGGAGTTGCAATGATCATGAGAACGGTGAGGAATCAGCCCAGAACTACACGGGATGATCTTGTCAATGATCTCAAGGCAGCTGGGACCATAGTCACCAAGAAAACAATTGGTAACACACTACGCCGTGAAGGACTGAAATCCTGCAGCGCCCGCAAGGTCCCCTGCTCAAGAAAGCACATATACAGGGCCGTCTGAAGTTTGCCAATGAACATCTGAATGATTCAGAGGAGAACTGGGTGAAAGTGTTGTGGTCAGATGAGACCAAAATCGAGCTCTTTGGCATCAACTCAACTCGCCGTGTTTGGAGGAGGAGGAATGCTGCCTATGACCCCAAGAACACCATCCCCACCATCAAACATGGAGGTGGAAACATTATGCTTTGGGGGTGTTTTTCTGCTAAGGGGACAGGACAACTTCACTGCATCAAAGGGACGATGGACGGGGCCATGTACTGTCAAATCTTGGGTGAGAACCTCCTTGAAAATGGGTCGTGGATTGGTATTCCAGCATGACAATGACCCAAAACACACGGCCAAAGCAACAAGAAGAAGAAGCTCAAGAAGAAGCACATTAAGGTCCTGGAGTGGCCTAGCCAGTCTCCAGACCTTAATCCCATAGAAAATCTGTGGAGGGAGCTGAAGATTTGAGTTGCCGAACGTCAGCCTCGAAACCTTAATGACTTGGAGAAGATCTGCAAAGAGGAGTGGAACAAAATCCCTCCTGAGATGTGTGCAAACCTGGTGGCCAACTACAAGAAACGTCTGACCTCTGTGATTGCCAACAAGGGTTTTGCCACCAAGTACTAAGTCATATTTTGCAGAGGGGTCAAATACTTATTTCCCTCAATAAAATGCAAATCAATTTATAACATTTTTGACATGCGTTTTTCTGGATTTTTTTGTTGTTATTCTGTCTCTCACTGTTCAAATAAACCTACCATTAAAATTATAGACTGATCATGTCTTTGTCAGTGGGCAAATGTACAAAATCAGCAGGGGATCAAATACTTTTTTCCCTCACTGTACGTGTGTGTGTCTATTTTGGAATACACAAACGCAGAATAGAATACCAATTGAGAAGGCACAACTGGTTATGACATTTTTTCTTCATGCGGCAAAGTATTTGAGTCAGTGAGTGAATACTGAAATAGACAAATAGACTAGGGAAAAAGTACTTGTATGCAACTGAATAGTAGCTAGAGAGATAAATGTTATATGTCTCATTGGAAAGAAAGGTACTGAAACCTGTTCATATGTTCATATTGTTATGAAGGAAAGAAAGGTACTGAAACCTGTTCATATGTTCCTATTGTCATGAAGGAAAGAAAGGTACTGAAACCTGTTCATATGTTCCTATTGTCATGAAGGAAAGAAAGGTACTGAAACCTGTTCATATGTTCATATTGTCATGAAGGAAAGAAAGGTACTGAAACCTGTTCATATGTTCCTATTGTCATGAAGGAAAGAAAGGTACTGAAACCTGTTCATATGTTCCTATTGTCATGAAAGAAAGAAAGGTACTGAAACCTGTTCATATGTTCATATTGTCATGAAGGAAAGAAAGGTACTGAAACCTGTTCATATGTTCCTATTGTCATGAAAGAAAGAAAGGTACTGAAACCTGTTCATATGTTCCTATTGTCATGAAGGAAAGAAAGGTACTGAAACCTGTTCTTATGTTCCTATTGTCATGAAGGGGGATGAATAGTTCAGACTACGCATCCCAAATGGCACCCTATTCCCTATTTTAGTGCACTACTTTTGACTAGAAACCTATAGGCTCTGGTCAAAAGTAGTGCACAACATAGGGAATAGGATGCCATTTGGGATGTACATAGGGCTTGTGCTACTCTTCCAAAGGAAAATATGACGCAAGATCATTCCCCTGGATGTAAACCTGACCGCTTCAGGCTCTGAGTTATACTGAAGAGGTCTTCTGGGCTCTAGAACTGAGCGAAGTAGGAGAGGAATCCATATTAATGTAATAAACTTACACTATCCCTGTTTGTTCAGATGGTTTTCCTCGTGTTCAACAGAGAGATCAAATAAGCACATCAATTACAGATTGACCATAAATGTTACTGATGTGGCTCTCGTTCTCTGGCTTCTAAAATAACGCATGTCTATGGCTCCTCAGGGCCTCTGGACAAACATGACTCTGTCTGTCTGTCTGTGTGTGTGTGTGTGTGTGTGTGTGTGTGTGTGTGTGTGTGTGTGTGTGTGTGTGTGTGTGTGTGTGTGTGTGTGTGTGTGTGTGTGTGTGAAGAAGCTCAAGTGAGTGAGAGAGAGAGAGAGAGAGAGAGAGAGAGAGAGAGAGAGAGAGAGAGAGAGAGAGAGAGAGAGAGAGAGAGAGAGAGAGAGCTAGAGAGAGAGAGAGAGAGGCCAGCAGAGGCCACCTGCTCCATCTGAGGCCCAGTCCCTCTCAATCTACACCAGACACACAGAAGTTTAATTGTTGGTGGTGGTGGTTTTCAAAGGATCACATTTCCTAAATAATATGTTCTTAAACGATAGAATTATAGAAAGGTGAAACAAAGATATGTAAATAAAATGTATCTTTAGGACTAAAATAATCAATAAAATGATCAAAATTGGGGTAAACATGCATGGGTCAGAGTTTGAGGACAATGTGGGGATGAGATTGGGCAGTGCCTTCGGAAAGTACTCAGACTCCTTGACTTTTCCACATTTTGTTACGTTACAGCCTTATTCTAAAATTGATAAAATAGTTTTTTCCCCCTCATCAATCTACATACAATACCCCATAATGACAAAGCAAAAACTGGCTTTTAGACATTTTTGCAAAAAAAAGCCACATTCAAAACTGAAATATCACATTTACATAAGTATTCAGACCCTTTACTCAGTAGTTTGTTGAAGCACCTTTGGCAGTGATTACAGCCTTGAGTGTTCTTGGGTATGATGCTACAAGCTTGGCACACATGTATTTGGGGAGTTTCTCCCATTCTTTTCTGCAGATCCTCTCAAGCTCTGTCAGGTTGTATGGGGAGCGTCGCTGCACAGTTATTTTCAGGTCTTTCCAGAGATGTTCGATCGAGTTCAAGTCCGGGCTCTGGCTAGGCCACTCAAGGATATTCAGAGACTTGTCCCGAAGCCAGTCCTGCATTGTCTTGGCTGTGTGCTTAGGGTCGTTGTTCTGTTGGAAGGTGAACCTTCGCCCCTGTCTGAGGTCCTGAGTGCTCCGGAGCAGGTTTTCATCAAGGATCTCTCTGTACTTTGCTTTGTTCATCTTTCCCTCGATCCTGACTAGTCTCCCAGTCCCTGCCACTGAAAAACATCCCCACAGCATGATGATGCCACCACCATGCTTCACCGTAGAGATGGTGCCAGGTATCCTCCAGACGTGACGTTTGGCATTCAGGCCAAATCTTAGTTTCATCAGGCCCTTCTCCCCCGATTGCTCAGTTTGGCCAGGCGGCCAGCTCTAGGAAGAGTTTTGGTGGTTCCAAACTTCTTCCATTTAAGAATGAAGGAGGTCACTGTGTTCTTGGAGAGCTTCAGTGCTGCAGAACATTTTTGCTCTGACATGCACTGCCAACTGTGGGACCTTATATAGACAGGTGAGTGCCTTTCCAAATCATGACCAATCAATTGAATTTACCACAAGTGGACTCCAATCAAGTTGTAGAAACATCTCAAGGATGATCAATGGAAACAGGATGCACCTGAGCTCAATTTCGAGTGTCATGGCAAAGGGTCTGAATACTTATGTAAAGAAGGTATTTCTGTTTTTTATTTTTAATACATTTCCAAAAGAATCTAAAAACCTGCTTTCGCTTTGTCATTATGGGGTATAGTGTGTAGATTGATAAGGGAAAAACATAATTTAATCCATTTTACAATAAGTCTAACTTTTTTTTTTTTTTTTTTTTTTTTTTGGGCGGGGGGATGGATCAGCTTAATATTGCAGATAGATTGTATCTTCTATTAATGTAATTGTCTGCATCACTTCCAATCCCCCATGTTTTTTTTATTTTTTATATATATATTCCCCTTTATTACTTTTCAACCCCACCATCCTTTCCCTACTTGGAGTAAATTAGTGAACAACAACGCCCAGGCCTCTACTTCCGGTCTATACTTACTATCTACACCTTATGGACAGAGTTAATTTTACAATAATTCTATATATATATATATATATATATATATATATATATATATTTATTTATTTTTTTGCTCCTGAACTTCTTCTACTCTCAACCTCTCCGATCATTTTCATGATATCCATCCGGTTTGCTTCTAAATGCCATATCTTTCTAACTGTGCTCTTTCCCAAAAGCTCCCAACATACAACCTATATACTTATTATGGACACAGTATGCTTACATTATTAGCTATCTTTGTTATTATTTGTTGTTATTTGTTATTAGTCCCATCCTTCAACTCTATTCAATACCTCCCATCTATCTCTTAACACCATCCATATAGGATTTCTATTTGCCATATATATTTCAACCGTACTGTGATGTTTTACAAAAGTTCTGAACCTTTCTATTCTCATTGCTTCTACAGATTGTGAATTAAAAATAAACATTTTTGCTAAAAGTATTATTATATTATTGATTGATTGACTATGACTTTTCAGATCACCCAGTAATGCTATCTGCAAGGTTAGTTCCAGGTAAATATTGCAATCCTTTAGCCATTCCTGGACCTGTGTCCAAAAACAAGCTACAAATGGACAGAACCAAAACAAATGATCTAATGATTCTATCTCTTCACAGCAAAATCTGCAGAGCTGGGAAGATTGTATCCCCCATATAAATAACATTCTATTGGTAGCAAGAATTTTATATAATAATTTAAATAGAAAGATTCTAATTTTTGAATCCGGTGTCGTTTTGCGTGTCAGTTCATAAACACTATGCCATGGGATCGGTACGTCAAAGATCTCTTCCCAACTATTTTGCAATCTATATGGGACGGCTGTCAATCCTTTGGTCCTTAAGTGAAACTGATATACTTTTTTATTTATCACAGTTTTCCTTAACCAATTATGTTCTTTAATGCAAGGCCGACAGACAAGTTCCTTACTTTCTCCCCCTTCAACTTTCCTCTTCCACTATAAGTCTAACTTAACAAAATGTGGAAAACGGGAAGGGGTCTGAATACTTTCCGAATGCACTGTCAGACAGCAGTAAAAATGGACTCATTTGTGGTTAGGAAACTATCAAATTACATTACTTTTGTTTTGTTTTTAGGTCAGTGCCTGTCAGGTTTTGTTTAACTCTGTTAATTATTTTCTTCTAATTTTTCTTCATTTTGTACTGTATGGTTTGTCTAGGCATGAAGTAAAGGAAAATGTCAGTGCTCATGTTTGTTTTCTTTTGAGGGTAGGGACAGGTTTGGGGAGGCAGAGGGCAGGCAACTCATATATAAATCGGTTTTGTTCTGTTTCCTCATCTTTTTCCATAATGGTGCAAACCATATATATTACCTTATATATATATATTGGGAAAAGGATACATGCCATTTCTTACAAAACATGGAGAGAATTGCTTTTGTGTCTTATTGCTTCAATTCTCTACTCATAGTTGACAGAGCCTATATTGACTGATTTAATTGTTTCAATTGATGAAATGAACAGCATTCAGCTTCTTGAGTTTCATTTATTGAAATCACACATGATAATACTGACAATAAATAAATAAATATGCTGAGATATGAGAAAGTTTGCTTGAAGAAATTGAGACCTTTCTCAAGAGAGAAACAGTAGATGTGATGAATCTATTGTTGATAGAATCCTACATTTGTTTTCTAACAGCTTCTGTAATACTGTAATATGGTCCTGAGTGACATGTTGATATTGGTCAGGAGATGGAGAGTCCCATAACTGATACAGTGAAACAACCTAGTAGTGTTATGTACGGGGACATTTACATATTGCCCCTTTTGGACTTCGATGGAAACTGATTAATCAGTACACAGTTCTAGTAGACCAAGTATAATCAGTCCGATTACTGGATCTTCTTGGTGAAGGAATCCCAGAGAACAGCCAGTTGGGCCTTCAGGTCCTGGGCCAATGGGTCCAGCTTCTTCAGCTCCTCTCCATAGGGGGCCAGGTTCTGCTGGACCTCCTTGGTTCTCTGGATCAGCTGGGTCTGGAAGCTTTGGGTCAGAGGAATCATGCTCCTCTGGAACTCCTCCAGGTTCTGGTCCATTTTCTGCTTCAGCTCCTCAGTGTAGGGGCCCAGCTGGGCCTGCAGCTGCTGCACACTCTTCTCCAGGCTTCCCCTTAGCTCCTCGCTCTTCTGGAGCAGAGTGGCCTTCAGGGTGTCGGAGTCCAGGGCCTCTGCGTAGGTGGTCACGTCCCTCTTCATCTCCTCTACCTGCCTCTGGAGGTCCGCGTTCAGCTCGTCAGAGTAGGGCTGCAGCTTGGCTGTCATGGTGCTCAGGTCCTTCTCCAGACGAGCCTTCAGCTGCTCGGCCTCCTGGGAAAGCTTGGCCAACAGGTCCTGAGTCAGAGGAGTCACCTGACCACGCATGAACACGGTGTACTGGGTCACAGCATCAGCACTCTCTGTGATCCTGGTGCTATGGAGACAGAGAGAGAAAGGTTAATACATAGGCCAAGTCATTGAGGTGAACAAACAGTTAGTTGAGTTGTTATCAAACTCCATTATATTGTGTTATTTTCTACATATTGAGACATACTTGACTTCGTGCGCCACCTCTGACTGTCTGATCTTCTGCAGGGTGTTGTCAGCCGTGAGTGTTGCCTTGGCAACATAGTCCCAGAATGCGTCTTTCACAATCTCCAGCTGTTGCTTAGACTGGTCCTGCCACAGAACATTGGCATTGCAGCCTGTAGGAGAGACCGTGGATCATTTCATTTACAGTCTAGAGGGTGTTTGAGATTGAAAGGTTACAGTCTAGAGGGTGTTTGAGATTAAACATTTACAGTCTAGAGGGTGTTTGAGATTAAACGTTTACATCTGTCATTGATATAACACTAGCGTTATATTTAGCATTTTCTACTTTTTTTCTGTAAAAGAAAATACAAACACTATGTATTGGACAATGAAAACTTATTCTCCACTCACCAGTGAAAACAGCAAGAGCAAGCACCACTAAGACCTTCATGACTGGGCTATAGGCTGTTAATGGAGAAAAAAAGACAATTGTTCAATAAAAAATGTAAGTCCGTTTCTCATCCCAGATATATTGTAGCCTATGTGACTAGAGGCAGCTAGTGTCTTACCAGTTTTAGAGAGCTTGTGTCTTGTCCTTGTGTCTGGTATTGAGTGTGTACATGAGGTATCAGGGCTGTGTGTATATATAGGAGGCTGGGAGTTGGAGTGAAGAACAAAGTCCAGGACTGAGTGCCCTGCTGTATGTCCTCCTGTCACTCCTACTGCCACATCATAACCTCAGTACTCTGGGGACACGTTATGGGGACCAAGAGGTCATGCTGACACAATCCATTTTACATTTACATTTTAGTCATTTAGCAGACGCTCTTATCCAGAGCGACTTACAGTTAGTTAGTGCATTCATCTTAAGATAGCTAGGTGGGATAAACACACATCACAGTCATAGCACATACATTTTTCCTCAATGAAGTAGTCATCAGAAAAGGGTCATCATAACCCCATTAGTCATGTAATGATAATGTTATTCTACTTAGACTTACTTCATCTAGAGCGATCAAACGGCTCAATAATTAATTGATGATAGGTGAAAGCTGATTATTATTCACTTATTTGTATTTCAAGTACGTAATGAGGGTCTGATCGCTGTCTTCCAGATTAGTGATGAAATAGGAGATTGATTACGTATGGACTAAATATATACTTGATTCAAATGTCAATAAAAGTGGATGGATTACATAAATCATAAGATGAAAATCACAGATGTGAGGTGTTCTGGGAGACAAGTGGCAATTAATATACACTGAGTATACAAAACATTAAGGACACCCGCACTTTCCATGACATAGACTGACCAGGTGAATCCAGGTGAAAGCTACAGTATGATCCTTTATTGATGTCACTTGTTAAATCAACTTCAGTGTAGATGAAGGGGAGAAGACAGGTTAAAGAAGGATTTTTAAGCCTTGAGACAATTGAGACATGGATTGTGTATGTATGCCATTCAGAGGGTGAATGGATAAAACAAAAATATTGAAGTGCCTTTGAACGGGGTATGGTAGTAGGTGCCAGGTGCCCCGGTTTGAGTGTGTCAAGAACTGCAACTCTGCTGGGTGTTTCACGCTTAACAGTTTCCTGTGTCTATCAAGAATGGTCCACCACCCAAAGGACATCCAACCAACTTGACACAACTCTGGGAAGCATTGGTGTCAACGTTGGCCAGCATCCCTGTGGAACGCTTTCGACACCTTGTAGAGTCCATGCCCTGACGATTTGAAGCTGTTCTGAGGGCAAAAGGGGGTGCAACTCAATATTAGTAAGGTGTTCCTAATGTTTTGTACACTCAGTATACGTACAGTGGGGAGAACAAGTATTTGATACACTGCCGATTTTGCAGGTTTTCCTACTTACAAAGCATGTAGAGGTCTGTAATTTTTTATCAAAGGTACACTTAAACTGTGAGAGACGGAATCTAAAACAAAAATACAGAAAATCACATTGTATGATTGTTAAGTAATTAATTTGCATTTTATTGCATGACATAAGTATTTGATACATCAGAAAAGCAGAACTTAATATTTGGTACAGAAACCTTTGTTTGCAATTACAGAGATCATACATTTCCTGTAGGTCTTGGCCAGGTTTGCACACACTGCAGCAGGGATTTTGGCCCACTCCTCCATACAGACCTTCTCCAGATCCTTCAGGTTTCGGGGCTGTCGCTGGTCAATACGGACTTTCAGCTCCCTCCAAAGATTTTCTATTGGGTTCAGGTCTGGAGACTGGCTAGGCCACTCCAGGACCTTGAGATGCTTCTTACGGAGCCACTCCTTAGTTGCCCTGGCTGTGTGTTTCAGGTCGTTGTCATGCTGGAAGACCCAGCCACGACCCCTCTTCAATGCTCTTACTGAGGGAAGGAGGTTGTTGGCCAAGATCTCGCGATACATGGCCCCATCCATCCTCCCCTCAATACGGTGCAGTCGTCCTGTCCCCTTTGCAGAAAAGCATCCCCAAAGAATGATGTTTCCACCTCCATGCTTCACGGTTGGGATGGTGTTCTTGGGGTTCTACTCATCCTTCTTCTTCCTCCAAACACGGCGAGTGGAGTTTAGACCAAAAAGCTCAATTTTTGTCTCATCAGACCACATGACCTTCTCCCATTCCTCCTCTGGATCATCCAGATGGTCATTGGCAAACTTCAGACGGGCCTGGACATGTGCTGGCTTGAGCAGGGGGACCTTGCGTGCGCTGCAGGATTTTAATCCATGACAGCGTAGTGTGTTACTAATGGTTTTCTTTGAGACTGTGGTCCCAGCTCTCTTCAGGTCATTGACCAGGTCCTGCCGTGTAGTTCTGAGCTGATCCCTCACCTTCCTCTCAATCATTGATGCCCCACGAGGTGAGATCTTGCATGGAGCCCCAGACCGAGGGTGATTGACCGTCATCTTGAACTTCTTCCATTTTCTAAAAACTGCGCCAACAGTTCTTCCCTTCTCACCAAGCTGCTTGCCTATTGTCCTGTAGCCCATCCCAGCCTTGTGCAGGTCTACAATTTTATCCCTGATGTCCTTACACAGCTCTCTGGTCTTGGCCATTGTGGAGAGGTTGGAGTCTGTTTGATTGAGTGTGTGGACAGGTGTCTTTTATTCAGGTAACGAGTTCAAACAGGTGCAGTTAATACAGTTAATGAGTGGAGAACAGGAGGGCTTCTTAAAGAAAAACTAACAGGTCTGTAAGAGCCAGAATTCTTACTGGTTGGTAGGTGATCAAATACTTATGTCATGCAATAAAATGCAAATTAATTACTTAAAAATCATACAATGTGATTTTCTGGATTTTTGTTTTAGATTCCGTCTCTCACAGTTGAAGTGTACCTATGATAAAAAATTACAGACCTCTACATGCTTTGTAAGTAGGAAAACCTGCAAAATCGGGCAGTGTATCAAATACTTGTTCTCCCCACTGTATGGGTGACACACTGATGACTCAGCAGACTCTGAACTTTCATTATGGAATATCATATAAGAAACAATGTAATCAGGTTAATTACGTGTGTAGGGCTGAAGTCCTCTTGTTGTCAGTGTTTTGTCACAAAGATGCTTCATGTTTTAAAATGTACTCTTATCTCTAGATAAGTATGTAATAAACGGTTTTATTCCAAAATACGTCACATATGTTTACCCCAAATACATACATTCATTTGAATGTCTCAGGCAATGAGACAAATATTGTAACTTTACCTTGTAGATCAGTCTGACAAGAACTTTGACCCCCACTGTCTTTGGATGACCCAGTAGAAATAATCTTGGGAGAAGGGATCGTATTTTCCTTACACAGCTACACTTAGGCCTACTTAGATAAGGCTGAATTGTTGCACTCAGCCTTTAAAGGATAAGTATTAATAAGAATTCCTCCCCTCCCCTATTGCCAAATGTTGTTTATGGAACCAAATTATCAAATAGGTTGTCGCTACATTTTTTTATTCTGAAGTGGTTTCAGTTCAAGAGATTTTCCAACTCGATCAATTCAATTTATTCCGGATTCCTCTCAGTGGAGTCGAAAATAAACATAAACAAAAGCTCAGCGAGATCATCCATAGAAATAGAATGTATGAGAAATCCAAATAAGTGGTTGCTTACTTCAATGACGCCACACTATAATGTGGAATTCTACACAATCTATTTCTGTGCTCTCCCCTGAGAGTAGAGTTTATCTCATGCCACAGGGCCGTTCCACTCCTAACAAGTGGGTGGAGGAACTCACAAATGAACACAACTCAGAAGCAAAAATAATGCTTGTGAGTATTGTGGTCAGTTTGCGAAAATGGCTTTATTATGGATTTCGAATATATTAGTTGTGGCTGTTGTATTTGTTTGTTTGTGTGACGCACAACCATGGAGACAATCATCGCAGAAGCCAGCCGTGGCACCTTCTCAACGATGCAATGTAGAGGTCAGTGTTGTGTGGAGACAGTTCGTGGTCGTACTGGCCAGAGATGCCACCTGAACCTGGGGTGTAATCATTAGTCCAAACAGTTGCATTTTGCAATTAAAATTAGAGTTTCTATTGGACAAATTCAGGTAGGTCCCTCCCAGCTTCGTTCGCTTCCGTTTAAGACAGACACGTTTTGCAACAGAATCGGCGTAATGAATACGCCCCTGGATTCCATCAGTCTGCTGGCGGGAGGAGATGTAGGTATTTGGACAGTTCTGTTGAGGCTCTGGTTGTTGACAGCTAACACATTTCCTCCACCCTCTCTTGTGGCTGTAACAGGACCTCTTCGAGTGGAGCTCAGACTGGCAAGTGGCCAACATCTTGCATAGGGATGTGGGTAAAGGAATTTATGGTTGGCTAGTATTGCCTGATTTTGACAAAGTATTACCGTTTTCATTTACCCTTTCTGATCTCCATACAAGTCTTACTATACTGGACTCGCTAAATGTACAGTAGCCCTTATACAGCTATCCAGTTAGCTAAACACTCATTCAAATAACTCAGTGAGAAGCAGGGTGCCGTTTTAGAAGTTTACTTGAATCACAGTGTGAAACTGCAACAAACACAAAAGTACATGTTTTCAGTTACAGCAGTATAGAGCACAGAATGTCTTACACAATAACTGCACTAAATGTACGAAATAAGGAATAAGAGTACTCAATCTAGAGCAGGGTTCTTCAATTCCGGTCCTGGAGGGCCGAAACACTTCTGTTTTTTATTTCTACCTGGTAGTTAATTGCACTCACCTGGTGTCCCAGGTCTGAATTAGCCCCTGATTAGAAGGAGAGGATGAAAAGCAGAGGTGTTTCGGCCCACCAGGCCCGTAATTGAAGAACCCTGATCTAGAGTCAAATATAAAATGAAGTTACTAGAATGCAACTGTATGCTTGATATTGCTAAGCTAGGTGTCCATAGGGAGAAATAGCACTGAAGCTAATGCAAAGTAGCTGACAGCTAACTCAATTCTTCATCTTTTACAGAAACATGAAAATGATGTGATAAACATTTATCTTATGTTAATAAACAAATGTACTTACAGACATTGCGTCTTACAAAGCTTATAAAGGATGTTGAAGGATTGTAACTACTCTGTCACACTTGCACATCTTACATATTGCTTCATTTCTGAAACTGCTTCCTGTCACGACACAAACGGGTAAATTCTACACTGCTGCACTTAAACTGCCACTAGGGGATGCTAAACAACTAACAGGTCTAGAACACTCCCCGCCTGTGGTCTTTAAAGATCCCACATAAACCTAACTCTGACCACTGGGGTCTTCTGAAGAAAGAAGGAGAACCACTTTGGAGATAGGCCGAGAGAAGACCTTCATAGTTCCCATTCTTGACAACTCTCACGTTGACTTTCCTCACCATCCCGTCCTGGCTGGGAAGGGTCTTCACAACGATGGCCATAGGCCATTCATTTATTTTAGCCTGACTGTACTTCATTAAGACAACATCCCCTTCTTTAAGATCTGGCCTCTTGTCCTGCCACTTGCGTCGTCTCTGCAGTGTGCAGATATACTCCCGCCGCCACCTGTTCCAAAAGGTGTCCGCTAGACTTTGTACCTGCTTCCACTCTTGCTTGTAGAGTTCTACTTCCCCGAACATGCCTGGCGGAGGAGGGGGGACACCAGTCTTCTGGGTTAAGAGCATAGCTGGAGTGAGGATGAGGGTTGATTCCGGGTCTGAAGATACTGGGATGAGAGGCCTGGCATTCATCACAGCAGTGACCTCGGCCATCAGTGTTGTCAGGACTTCATGTGTAAGGCGTGAAGATCCACCTTGGAGGAGCATGCAGTCGAGGATACGACGTGCAATGCCAATCATCCTTATGGGATGAGTGAGGCAGGTTGACCACCCAGGTTCATTTCTGTTCTTGGAGATACCTCTCCACGCTCTCTGAACTGGAGCTTGATCCATCCATCCTCAGGTCTCGGCAAGCACCAACAAAGTTTGTACCGCAATCTGAACGTATCTGCTTTGCTATGCCTCTGATTGAGAAGAATCTACTAAGGGTGTTTATGAAGCTGGAAGCATTTAATGATTCAATTACTTCTATGTGTACAGCTCTTGTGCACATGCATGAGAACATCACCGCCCACCTTTTGCTATTGGCGTGTCCTCCTCTGGTGCGGCGTGAGACCACCTCCCATGGGCCGAAAACGTCCACACCTATGTAGGTGAAAGGTGGTGCTACCTGTAGCCGCTCAGCTGGCAGTTATGCCATCTGCTGGAGTTCCGTCTTCCCACGGAGCTTCTTGCACATGACACATTTGAAGAGTGCACCGCCGATACATCTCTTAGCTCCAACCAACTAGAGTCCATCTGCTCGGATGGCACCCTCTGTGAAATGTCTCCCTTGATGCTTCACAGCCCCATGGTGGTGACGACCTGGAATGATGATGGGGTTGACATCGTTTGTTCCTAATTTAGATTGCTCGATTCGGCCTCCAACTCTGAGCAGTCTGTCACTGTCAACGATAGGATGCGATAAGACTGCGTTCTGCTGCTATACACCTAAATTCCTCTACATAACACTCGTCTTGGACATTCTTTATCACAAGGACTTTGGCTCTTTCCAGGTCCTCTTCAATGAGGTTCTTCCGACAGATGTTCCATCCATTGCAGCTGCTCTCTTGTGCAGGCTGAGAGAAGGTCCGAGCTATGTGGATTAAGCATGCTACTGTCCTTATAAGACTGTTGCACTTGGAGAAACGCTCAAAGCGTTTGGAGCTCAGCAGGTCCTTGGAGACTTGAGCGACATTAGTAGTCACCTGTGGCTGTATCTCAGAGTCAGAAGCAGAGTTGATAAGGTCAAACGACTCTAGAGGTTTGGAGGAGTGCAGGGCTGGATTCTGAAGAAAGGCTGGTCCTGACAGCCATGTCGTGTTGCTGAGGAGGGCTACTGTTACAGATCTAGACCCATGGTCAGCTGGGTTGAGATCTGTGGGCTAGTACCTCCATTGGTCTGGGGACGTGGATTGCTGGATACGCTGAACTCCGTTGCTCACATAGACATAGAACCGCCTTGTTTGGTTGTAGATGTACCCAACCACCACTTTGGTGTCCGAATAGTATGTGATGCTGTCAAACTTCAGATCCATCTCCTCAACTATCAACTCTGTGATCTCGACCGCCAGCACGGCTGTGCATAGTTCCAGTCTGGGGATAGTGAGCTCTGGCTGGGGCGCCAGCTTGGCCTTTCCAAAGACAAAGCCGACTTCACTTTTTCCATCTTGAGTGGTGACCTTCAGGTAAGCTACAGCTGCGATAGCGTTCACCGATCCATCTGCGAAGACACAAAGTTCCTTGAGCTGAGCATTAGAGGTAGAGGAAGACGTGTAGGTGCGAGGTATTTAAAGCTCCTGTAAGTCTTGAAGTGAATCTCTCCATTTGTTCCACTCCTCTTCCATGTCTGTGGGAAGGGGTGAATCCCAATCTTCCGCCCGCGTAGAGAGCTGTCTGAGGAGTAGCCTGCCTTGTATGGTGACAGGGGCTAGGAAGCCAAGTGGATCATATAGGCTATTAACCATAAAGAGCACTCCCCTGCGTGTGAATGGCTTCTTGTCGTCTACGGCTTGGAATGTGAATGTGTCTGCTGTGATGTTCCAAGACTGCGCTGTAGGGGGAGATCATCAGTGAAGAGGTTTAGGTCCTTAATGTCCGTGGCCTGTTCATCAGGGGGAAACGTATCCATCACCACAGGACTGTTGGAGGCAATTTTGTGCAGCCTGAGGTTGGATAGCGCAAGCATTTCCTGTGCTCGACTGAGGACACTGATGGCCTCTGTTTCGGTGGCGAATGACTTCAGTGCATCATTGACATAGAACTCACGTTCGATTAACCTTCTCACATCGCAGCCAAAGTAATCCTCTTCTTCCTTGGCAGCCCTCCTTAGGCCGTTTATGGCGACAGCAGGGGACGGGCTATTGCCGAAGACATGGACGTGCATTCTGTAGACCACAATGTCACTGCTGGGGTCATTGTTGCAATACCACAGGAAGCGGAGGAAGTCGCTGTGATCCTCCCTCACCATGAAGCAGCAGAACATGTGCTGGATATCAGCAGTGATGGCCACAGGTTCTTTCCTGAACCTCATGAGTACCCCCAGCAGGCTGTTGTTGAGATCAGGGCCTGTGAGGAGTACATCATTGAGGGAGACTCCTTCGAATGGTGCACTTGAGTCAAACACCACACAGATCTGGTCTGGCATTTTATGGTGATAGACTCCAAACGAAAGGAGGTACCAGCATTCTTGACCTTCCTGGAGTGGTGGAGATAGCTCTGCATGGTCGTTGATGAGCATTTTCTGCATGAACTCTAGGAAGTGCTCCTTCATCTGAGGCCGCTTTTCTAGAGTACGACGGAGTGAGGTGAGACGACTGTAAGCGTACTCCCTATTGTTAGGCGGCCGTCGTCTGGGTGTCTGGAAGGGCAAGGGCACGACCCAGCTGTTGGAGCTGTCTTGGCAGACCTCGTTGTCCACGATCTGAAGGAATCTCATGTCGTCAATCGAAGGTGCAAGTTTGTGATCACTAGTGGTGCGACAGAAGATTAACTGCCCCAGGTTCTCTCCGGTAAGTATCAGTGAGTTGTCTTGCAGGTTTGGCTCATTGAGGATCTGCTGCTGTGCTCCGTAACTGAGCTTCTCTTTCACCCTAACCTGACTGTTTCATGGGCTGAGGTAGGTTGGATGACCATTTTCCAAGATTGATGTCTTGAATGAGCTCACCTGAGATGGTTTGTGAGCACCTCTGAGACACACGTCCCCGACGACAACCCAACCTAGGTCTAGCTTCTGGGTGAATGGAGCGTCGTCTGGACCGTTGATTTGGTTCCTGACTTTATGTACTCTCAACACATCTCTGCCTAAGAGGAGAAGTATGTCTGCATCAGGATCCAGAGGTCAGATCTCGTCTGCGATGCGTCTCAGGTGACTGTGGTGGCGAGCTGCGTTTGGAGTGGGAATTTCTGAGCGGTTGTTAGGAACTTCAATGAGTGTGGGAAGGCAAAGACTAATCTTCTCATTGACTGACTACACAACGCACAGGTCCTCCTGCCGGCTGTCTCTGTGAGTCCCGCACACCTCTTGAGTGTGTATGGTGATGAACTACCTTTGACCTTGAAGATGTCGAAGAACTCTGATCTTGCTAGAGACCGATTGCTTTGTTCATCCAGTATAGCGTTCATCCTTTTGGATTCTTCATGATGTCCTTTGGGGAACACATTAACGAGGCATATCTTGGAGCATGCTTTCACGCTCATTCCTTCTCTACACACCTCGGTGCACTTAGATGTGACCTCCTGATTGGCTGGTTCCTCTTCCTCCCCGCCATGCTCTGAAGAGGAAGGGGATGAGCTTAACTTCCATGGAGCTTGGCCGGGATGGAGTGCTGAGAGGTGCCGGTCGCTTACGCATTCGTTGCATTTCACAGTTACCTTACAGTTCTTGGCGAGGTGAATTGTGGAAGAGCAGCACTGAAAACACACAGAGTTATCTTTGAGGAACTGTTTGCGGTCTTCCAGGGACTTCTCTCTGAAACCTCTACACTTCTTTAACGGATGGGGCTTGTTGTGGATGGGGCAGTGCTTATTCAAATCCACTGGTTTCTTCTGATCCCCCGTGTTCTCAGTTGAAGACACTTGTGTCTTGTGGACAGATATTGTCTTCCCATGTCTGTCTTGCTTGTCTCTTTTGACAGGTGCCGCATGGGAGGAGAAGAAGTTGAAGCTGGGGTCTGTCCTGACTTTGGCTTTTCTACGGATAAAGTTGACGAAACACCCAGAATGGAGGGAAAGTGACGTTGTTTTCTAGTTTGAATTTTGACCCGTATGATGTCCACTTTTCCTGCAGGCCATACGAGAGCTTCTCTACGATAGGGCTCACCCCACTGGATGTGTCCAGGTACGATAGGCCAGGTAGGTAGCCATCTTGCTTTGCAGCTTCATGCTCCAATAGTAGATCTCCAAGGTCACGGAGTCTCTGGGGTTCTTTATTTGTCACCTTGGGGAAGTTCTCCAACTTGGCAAAGAGAGCCCTTTCAATGGCTTTGGGTGAGCCGTAGCTTTCATCAAGTCTCTCCCAGAGCATCATCAGCGCAGCTGGCGGATGTCTGACATGGACTTCCTTTATCCTGCGTGCTGCTCGGAAGACTCTGCGCCAAGCCATTTGATGAGCAGGTCAAGCTCTTCTCCCGCTGAAAGGCCTATCTCTGATGTGGTATTACGGAAGGAGGCTTTCCAAGCTCAATAGTTCTCCGGTTTATCATCGAATGTGGTTAACCCTGTAGTGACCAACTGGCTGCAGGCAAGGTACTTGGCAAGGTCGTAGGTGGTGATGGTTACGCCATGGTCACCTTGAGTAGCGGCTCTGCAGGGGTTCCCATGGGAACGAGTAAGAGACTGCTGGTGACTTTCTTATTTATCCCTCCATTCCTCTGGTTGTTGGCCTTGCTCTCGCTTGCAAGGGTCGTATGACCTGGTGTAAGCTGTTCGTCTGTCTGTGTTTGGTTGGTGGCACAGGGCACGTTACCTGATGTAACTGTGTCGGCAGAGTTACATGGTTCTTCGTCCCTCACTCTGTTGAACTGCTGACTTGAACTAAGGCTAGCATGGTCTATCACATAGTGTAAGGTGAGCTGGAGGTGTTTCGGATGTGGCACTGGGGGTGAGACCCTGCCGGCCAAACCAAGATCTACTTCCTGTAGAGCTGCCTCCACTATTTCTGCCTCAGCTAGAGCAGCATCTTTCTCTTTCTCTTCCTGCAGGGCATCCAAGGTAGCTTCGAGGCAGGCCTTCTCAACCTTAATGTCCATCTTTCTCTTCGCATAAGCTGCTCTGGCTTGGGCTGCTTCTGCTTTGGAGAGGACTATACTAGCCCTTGAACTGGCTGACGACCTCGAACTGACTGATGATTTGTAAGAGCGAGAACTTATCAACTGTGCATCGAATGCTCCATGTTTCTCTTCAATGTTTTCGTCTTGCTGCATAGCATTTTCCTAACTACTTTCTGCCATGATGATGTGAGGTAACTGTGGCACGTAGGGTGAAGACTTAAGCTGGCGATGTCGTGATGGCTTGCTCTATGCCGAGATGACAGCCCCTTAACTCTTGAATCCTTGCTGCTCCACGTGGAGGTTCCTCTCTTACAGGTAGCTGTGCCTGTCTTTCACTATACTGGACTCGCTAAATGTACATTAACCCTTATCCAGCTAGCTAAACACTCATTCAAATAACTCTGTGAAGCAGGGTGCCGTTTTGGAAGTTTACTTGAATCACAATGTGAAACTGCAATAACCACAAAAGTATGTTTTCAGTTACAGTAGTATAGAGCACAGAATGTCTTACACAATAACTGCACTAAATACATTTACGAAATAAGGAATAAGAGTACTCAATCTAGAGTCAAATATAAAATAAAGTTACTAGAATGCAGCTGTATGCTTGATATTGCTAAACTAGGTGTCCCTAGGGAGAAATAGCACTGAAGCTAATGCAAAGTAGCTAACAGCTAACTCAATTCTTCATCTTTTACAGAAACATGAAAATGATATGTGATAAACATTTATCTTGTGTTAAACAAATGTACTTACAGACATTGCGTCTTACAAAGCTTATAAAGGATGTTGAAGGATTGTAACTACTCTGTCACACTTGCACATTTTAAACATTGCTTCACTTCTAAAACTGCTTCCTGTCACATGACACACAGGTAAACTCTACGCTGCTGCACTTAAATTGCCACTAGGGGGTGCTAAATAACTAACAGGTCCAGAACACTTACTATACTGAATCTCAATCTATACCAGATACAGATCCTTACAGACTAGACACAGACCCTCTAAATGCATACCAGATTCACAGACCTTCAGGAGTATAGACTAAGAGTACACTATACATCTATACCTGAAATCTATTTTCTCAACCTACACCACCTTCTTAAGACACTCTCAATCAACTCCAGATTATCTGATCATCCAGGTCAACGCTGTTAGTGGCTTAGCCACACAGATTCACAAAAAAGTGGAGTATGATGTTGAACGTGTGCACACACACACACACACAGAGCCCATGCCCAGTTCACACACCCACCACAGCCAGAGGTCTGAGTGAGGTGAACAGGGGGAGAGGGGGAAGGGTACACGCTGATGGTTCACATGTGCCTCAGATAAGTTTTATTTCAATTAGCAAGGAGGTCTGGAAGTGGAGCAGCTGTGACATAAGGCATGACTGTCTGTGTAAATATGCACAAGGAGGCGATGTAGTGCCAGTACACACACACGCCATTACCTCAGCCTCAAAGCCTGACGCTCTCGTCTACTCTTCCACGACACATTCTCTCCCTCGTCACTGGTTATACACTACATCACGTGTGAAATAGCTTCAATGCCCTCTTTATGAAATGTTCAGATACATCTTGATGAAGACAGTACTGTAGACAGTGGCCGTATGGAACATAATGAAACAAAATGGTCAGACATTGAGGAAAATTAAGCAATGCATACACACACAGTACCAGTATGTTGAATATTCAATCCGAATTATGTCTCAAGATTGAAAACATTTTATCTGAATAAACGAGGCTAAAGGTGTACAAGTGTGCTCATACTAAATTAATCTGATGTGTTGTTAGTCTCAGAAGACCACCTCAGCCTGCCTGAAGAAAAACTAACTCAGCCAGGAACGTTCATATACCAGGTTCTCCTATTTACACCACTCCAAGTCCTTTCCCCTATGCAAAAAAATCACACAACTCAGAGAATATAGTCATCCTAACCGTAACCTGTCCTGTCATTTGTTAACTTAACTCTGAAGGAGTTAGCGTATCTCTTTGTGGGGCTGAATGAAGCCGGGACGGGAGTGTAGAGGCAAAAGCCAGTCAGTTGAATATAATGAGGTCTCGGAGGTCAATAGGTAAAACTCTCCACTTGGGTTTGTTATTGAAGCAAAATTGCTCTGACTGCACTGCTGTAACACAGGGTTCATACTGCTGTAACACAGGGTTCATACTGCTGTAACACAGGGTTCATACTGCTGTAACACAGGGTTCATACTACTGTAACACAGGGTTCATACTACTGTAACAGTCTCCTCAGCCTCGGCACGGACAATAGGTTTTCCCTTCAGAGTTTGGGCTTGTTGTAGTCCCCAAACAAAATCAGGCCTAAATCAATACTTTCAACACAGAAATTGACCTCAATCTTTTAAAACGCAACGCTATGCAAGTGTGTCCCTTACAGATCGATCTTGTACATAGTGGCCTAAATTTGGAGCCATAAACTGACCTTTAGTTGATATAGGGTTCATGTCTGAAAATTGATAAGCCATGATAGTGATCTCTGAATGATCTCCCCTTGACAAGTCCTATAATACATCATCATGATTCACACAGGTGCACAGTAAGAAAAAACAAACAGGACAGAAAAACATACAGGAGACACCATTTTAAGTAGTCATTTTTATATATAGGTATATAGTCATATATTATACATTTAATACAGGCACATTGAGATCGATCATAAAGTGAACAGAAAAAAAGTGGCTGAGATATTTGTAAAATTTTTACATTTTATGAGAAATCATTTACACATAATTTGCTTTTTTTTTAAACTATCATTTTGACATAGACATACATACAAACAAAGAAAAATTATCATAATGACAAGCTCCAATAACAAAAATCACTGGATGTTATGTAGAGACAGCAAGAACCAGCTCGCTAAATATACTTTGCATATACACTACCATTCAAAAGTTTGGGTTCACTTAGAAATGTCCTTGTTTTTGAAAGAAAAGCAAAAAAAATTGTCCATTAAAATAACATCAAATTGATCAGAAATACGGTGTAGACATTGTTAAATGTTGTAAATGGCTATTGTACCTGGAAACAGCTGATTTTTAATGGAATATCTACATAGGCATACAGAGGCCCATTATCAGCAACCATCAGTCCTGTGTTCCAATGATACTCTGAGTTTGCTAATCAAAGTTTTATCATTTTAAAAGACTAATTGATCATTAGAAAATCCTTTTGCAATTATGTTGACACAGCTGAAAACGTTTGTGCTGATTAAGAAGCAATAAAACTGGCCTTCTTGAGACTAGTTGAGTATCTGGAGCATCAGCAATTGTGGGTTCGATTACAGGCTCAAAATGGCCAGAAACAAATAACTTTCTTCTGAAACTCGTCAGTCTATTCTTGTTCTGAGAAATGAAGGCTATTCCATGCGAGAAATTGCCAAGAAACTGAAGATCTCGTACAACGCTGTGTACTACTCCCTTCACAGAACAGCGCAAACTGGCTCTAACCAGAATAGAAAGAGGAGTGGGAGGCCAAATACATTAGAGTGTCTAGTTTGAGAAACAGACGCCTCACAGGTCCTCAACTGGCAGCTTCATTAAATAGTACCCGCAAAACACCAGTCTCAATGTCAACAGTGAAGAGGCGACTCCGGGATGCTGACCTTCTAGGCTGAGTTGGAAAGAGAAAGCCATATCTTAGACTGGCCAATAAAAAGAAAAGATGAAGATGGGCAAAATAACACAGACACTGGACAGAGGAAGATTGGAAAAAAGTGTTATGGACAGACGAATCGAAGTTTGAGGTGTTCGAATCACAAAGAATAACATTTGTGAGACGCAGACCAAATGAAAAGATGCTGGAGGAGTGCTTGATGCCATCTGTCAAGCATGGTGGAGGCAATGTGATGGTCTGGGGGTGCTTTGGTGGTGGTAAAGTGGGATATTTGTACAGGGAAAAAGGGATCTTGAAGAAGGAAGGCTATCACTCCATTTTGCAACGCCATGCCATACCCTGTGGACGGCGCTTGATTGGAGCCAATTTCCTCCTACAACAGGACAATGACCCAAAGCTTAGCTCCAAACTATGCAATAACTATTTAGAGAAGAAGCAGTCAGCTGGTATTCTGTCTATAATGGAGTGGCCAGCACAGTCACCGGATCTCAACCCTATTGAGCTGTTGTGGGAGCAGCTTGACCGTATGGTACGTAAGAAGTGCCCATCAAGCCAATCCAACTTGTGGGAGGTGCTTCAGGGAGCATGGGGTGAAATCTCTTCAGATTACCTCAACAAATTGACAACTAGAACGCCAAAGGTCTGCAAGGCTGTAATTGCTGCAAATGGAGGATTCTTTGACGAAAGCTAAGTTTGAAGGACACAATTATTATTTATATTAAAAATCATTATTTCTAACCTTGTCAATGACTACATTTCTATATTTCCTATTCAAACTCATTTCATGTATGTTTTCATGGAAAACAAAGACATTTCTAAGTGACCCAAAACTTTTGAACGGTAGTGTATATTCCGTTTCTGTGTGGGGGTTTCTCTGATCAAAGTGGGTGAATCGAGAGTAGCCTGTGCTGTTGACATGATATTTAAAAGAAGAACTCCATTCAAAAAAATCCAGATTTTTATATGTTGTTCCTCTCTTTAAACATTCCTAATATGCTACAGTTTGTTTTGCAAGATAACGCTTTAGTTTAGTAAACTCCAAATTCATTCGGATAGCCACACATCATTTGGTTGGGACATATATAGTGTTCTGGAAGAGATTCTTTGTGTATAATTTTACCCCCCATCCAACTAAAGATCGTATCTGCCGCTACAATTATACTGAAAGTGGAGTCTTAAACTGTATCTTAAACAAATATCATCCTTAAAAACATTGTACATACAAATAAAAATTGACCAATAATTAAAACAGTGATGATTAATCCATGTCTTTCAAAACATAATCATGACTTATTGTACTGTATACAAAACAAATCCTATTTTACACATGATGACTTCAAAAATGCATGTTGTTGAGCTGAACACTTCTATCTTGAGGTTAGGTCGGATCACACGTTTACTAGTAAGCGATGCGATTAACCATATCTACACATAGTGCCTCTGAAACTGAACCCTATTCCATAGTGCACTATTATTGATCAAAAGTATTGCACTATAGACTGTAGGGCATAGGGTGCCATTTCAGAAGCAGAGAGAACGTTAACAGTATCAACTGTACCAAATACCAGGGTCCGTATCCACAAAGCGTCTCGGAGTAAGAGTGCCGATATAGGATCAGTTGTCCTTTTAGATCATAATTGATCATATTATATGGCCAGATCCTAGATCAGCACTCCTACTCGGAGATCCTTTGTGGATACGGGCCAGGAGTTAACAAACATATGGTGGTCAGATGGACACATTCATGATGGAACACTAACAGTCCACAATCACAGTGTTACTGGTGTGCCCATATCAATGTTGGTAATGAAAATACAGTACTCTGATCATTATCTATACTGTCAAAACTGCAGTTTTGGGGAGAAGGCATTGGATGAAAAAGGCTTACAAAAACATGCGCTTGTGATATTGATAGAAGTGATACATAAGGTGTATGCATCTCTCTCCATCTAGGAGATGTAGCCCTTCTAGATACTGGTCCTCCATTGGTATATAAGGCAAGAATGAACCACTCAGTACGAAATCGAGTCAGCACTAAGAACTGTTGTCTGTCTCTCTCCACACAGGCAAACATGGCAGTAATGTAGCCTATTACAACTGGGTAGCATCTTATTACCATCATCAACAGATGACAAGGTATATTTTCTTAAGGCATTTCTAGAATTGATTTGGCCTGATTATGATTAAGATGCTTGGCTAACAGGCTGTCCGGTGCTCTCAAATAGACCGAAGGCAGTTTGGGAACAAAGATCTCACTCTGATCAAAGATAGAAAAAATACCCCAGTAGAAAATACTTAAAAAGATGACATCATAGCAAAGACACAGAACTGAGACAGTGAGTACACTGGATCAGTGGTTTCTGGAAGACCGATACCTTTAGGTTTGACTGGTGTAGAAACTGGAAGCATTTTCCCTTCAACATCCGAAAACAAGATTATAAAACAACAACTGGCACAAGATTGGTGTTTTCTTTAGTTAGCGGTGCTTTTTTTAACATACAAAAGGGTATAGAGAAAACATAGGTACGTTTGTCAATGAATTTATCCACAGAAAGAAAGAGGCACTGAGGTCAGTTAAGTATTGTTTTTTTTTGCTTTTAAAAGAGCGCTGACCTTGTGTTATTACCAGTTGTCAGAAGCGACAGGACAACTGATTAATGTTGTGCTATGAGAACTTTTGAGAGAATCTGTTTAGTTTAAAAAAAGACAGCTTATACCTTAATTTCTTCATTGCACATGATCAGAATAAAAATAACCCAGGAAAAAAGATACATCAGCAAAAAACAGAACTCGAGTCTCACAAAGTAAAATAATCTGCGATCGTACTTGCAATGGAGAAGAGGAGAGGGGGATGAGGGAGGAAAGTGTGGCATTTCCTCTCCTCTCACATCTTCTCTTTTCGCACTGTTTTACCCAGAATCTTTGTTACTACAAGAGCTTCAGTGGAATACACATACCCAATTTACAAAGGAGAGAACAAATATATTTTTTAAATGGACGGAAAGATTGTTAGTGCAGATTTTTTTCCCATTTTTTTTCTTTTTTCGATATAATATGTATTTATATATAATCCATACATTGTTACATAACGAAACACTACGGTTCTGACTTTATAAAAGTCTGAATTGATCAGAAAGCATTACACTTCTCAATATCTATACATTTACATTTCCTGACAGCCCAACTTAGTTTTTTCTTCTATTTATTTTCTTTTTTAAACAGTGATCAATACTCAGTGCTGCTTTACTGTACTAAGAAGCTCTCTTCTCGAGACAGACAAGGTACATTGGGACATAATGTAAAGTGTCTAGATGTGTCACAAAAAAACGTTGTATTCGCTGCACCTCTCCCCTCTAACCCTCCCCTTTCATAAATAGGACAAAAAGGACTAAAGTATTGAAAATAAATGTTCAATAGAGTCGTTGTGCTTGGGGGTCAAGGACGGTGTGCCTACTCAACAGTCTGCCATGTAACGACCTAGGAGAAGGAACAACACAAACATGGACCACTCAGGTTAGACAACAATTTAGACCACATCATTCACATTTGACTAACCAAAAGGGAAAAGTCTCTTCACCTCAAGTCACAACATGAACATTGAAACAACATAAACAGGTGACAAGTTAGTATGTATTACCTGTAGCTCATCACGTCTACATAGGTAACAACAGATTATGTGGCGAGTAGGGAAAAAGAAACCCCATTCACGGTTTATACTGCTCTGCTTTATTCCTGCACCCATATGTTTCAGCTGCAGAAGCCTTCATCAGTTGTCAGATTTTGAGTCTAGGTCTTGGTCCTATACGTACCTGTGGCAAACCTCTTCTTGTTGAGGGACAGCCTGTACCCGGTTCCCAACAGCTCTATGTCCACCCCAGACAGCGTGCTCCCCTCACTCATAAACTGCACAGCCAGGGTGGTTGGGGTGGATGGGCCGTCCGAGAGCTCAAACTTAGCCCTCAGAGACCCTGAGCCTTCATTATCAGACTTCTCAGAGATATCACTCAGCTTCCAGAGAGACTTATTCAGCTCAGAGTTCCTGGTGGAAAGAGATTAAAGAAGACGTGAATATGTAGCTTACACAAGTAGTTGTACTACCACTGTCGTAGAGACATGAAAACCATAGATACACTATTACTACAGACACACAACTAGAAAACACATTCACTGCTAGCGATATGTACAATACAACATTAATCATGCTCACAGGTGATGCCAGTACTATGCTGTCTTGACTGTTGTGGTTTGTTTTTGTAATGGAAAATCAATCAATATCAAATCAGTCAATACGAATCAATCAATCAATCAAAGCATCAATAACTAAAGTACTGCTGTCCACATGTTCTCTGTTCGTTTCTCTCACCAGATAGCATTAGGCAGGGACTGCATGTTGGTGACCCCTCCATCTACAGGCACTAGAACCTGTACATTGGAGAGAGGGCCGGGGCAGAGCATGGACTCTGGGTTGTAGCGGTAGTCCAGCCTCAGGTCAGTGGTAGCGGGGTCACACTTCCAGTACACTGCCAGGTTCAGAGGGGTCGACTGGATCCCATTAGAGGACACCTAGACAGAGGGACACAGGTCAGATCAGCGTGGCGGGGTCACACTTCCAGTACACTGCCAGATTCAGAGGGGTTGATGCAATTCCTTTAGAGAACACTTGCACACACAGGGACACAGCATGAGGTCAGAGGGTAAAGGGCAAAGATCATATGATTGAAAATAAGATATGATACAAAAAACAATTAATACATTCACAATGTGTGAAATAAATACATTTACAAACACAAAAGTGATGGTAATAAACGTGTTATATTTGGAGTCAAACACATTTTACTTCTGGACTTTTGCATTATTACTACAAGAGTGAGTGTATATGTCACGACTTCCACCGAGGCTGCCCCCCCTCCTGGTTCGGGCAGGCTTTGGCGTTCCTCGTCACCGGAGTACTAGCTACTGCCGATCCCATTCTCATTCTCATCACTCCACTTGTCATGTCTTGTCAATCACACACACCTGGTGCTCATTCCCCTAATTACTGTGTGTATAAGTGTTCCCTCTGTTCCCGTTGTCTTTGTGAGTGATTGTTTTGTTGTGAGAGCGTGTAGCTCGGTTGAGCTACATTTCACTGTGTTATTGCCAAGGTGGATGTTTTCCCTTGTACAGTTTCGTTTGACGCTTGGGGCGTTTGATTTATGCAAACGGTTTAAACTCTGGACTTCGGTATTTTACCTCCTGTGCCTGACTCCTTCTTTCACACCTCGTCACAGTATAGTATAGGAGTATACAGTTTACTAAAGAGTATTTAGTTTAGTCTGGGACCAACCTGGTATTTGAGGATGTCAACGTTGTAGTAGGACGCAGCAGGGTTCTGCTCTGAGGCTTTCCTGAGGTAGGATGTGAGAGCTTGCATGTTGAACCAAAAGTCCTTGGTATTTGCATCACTTTGCGAGGAATCACTGGATCACACACACGGAAAACGATAACTCAATTATTCATTGCTCTACTCGGTGGCTCTGTGTGTGTGTGTGCAGAGCTCCAATAGCTCGGAAAGAATGACCCTTTTATTGCCTCCCAGCTATTAAATCATGAATTCCATTTGATTCAATTAGACCAGCTATGTGGTCTCAGGGTTACCCAGAGAAAGCAGAGTGAGAAGGAGAGAAAGAAAAGAGAGGGTAGAAAATACTTCTCCTTTTGGGGAAGAAAGGAATCTTCAAAGAGACTCTGTAACTCAGGTGGCGGTCTCAAACTTTAACACTGACGATTCACTGCTAAATAAGTTGGATATGGCTAGATACATGGTGGCTATGCCGGAGAAAACACAACAAGAAGCTTTAACTGAGAGGTGATAGTGTGTGTGGAATGAGGTGATAGCTTGTTGAAAGTTGATGCGACACTCTTCTAGACATGGCATGTTAAGAAACTGATGTCTGAGGAGGAATGGTGGAAAATAGTTCCCTGTCAGGATAATGATAGCTTTATGACTGATGAAATCCAATTTCCCCTCAACGACACACTCCACACACAATTTCCCCTCATCACCCCACCCCCCCCGACCCACTATCCCCTCATCCCCCGCCCTGCCCCCCTCATCCCCTCAACACCCCTCTCTCTACTGGCTGGCTCCCTGATAGACTGACATGCTCCAGTTTGGTGTTCAAACAGTGTTACAGACTTCCTTTGGTTCTTTACACACACACCGTTGTATTGGAATGTGGTCTTTACTGATATAGAATAAGTACTAATCATTAGCTGAATGTTTCTCTGTGGTCCTACACACCTGTATGGTAACTACACATCCATCAGGTTAATTCAAACGTTGTCTGAATGTTTAAACCATTCAACTGTGAATAAAACATTATCTGAACATTTGAATTTTTCCACTCACCTGAACAGTAGTGTCTGGTTGGGGAGGATCTGTTCCAGCTTGGAGGTGTTCTTCAGTTTGAAGGTGAGCACGGCAGGGGAGGGGTTACTGGTGAACACCTTGGTGATACCCATGGGGAAGGACAGGGTCATGTCACCTGTGATCTTCACTATGCACCTAGAGTAAAAGGAGAGACAGCACATTAAGGGTTAAACCTGTGCTATTCACTATGCAGCTGAGGGGCACAGCAGCAGACAAAGGGTTAAGCCTCTGTCCACTAGTCCAGTCTACCACAGTACCTGTTTAATGGAGTTCTAGTCTGAAGCAGTTCACACAGTCTCAGTTTTAGTTAATCCACTGGTCTAAATCCGAATACAACTCAGTCCAAATCTAAATTAGACCCAGTTCAACTCAGTCCAAGAGCTCTATTAAATCCATATCGACTCAATCAGAAATTACCTTTACATTTCTATCTATTGAATAGAGCCCCAAGTCTAAATTAGACCCAGTCCAAGGCTACCTCAGTCCAAATCTAAACAAGGCCCACTAGTCTAACCCCTTCCCAGTCTGCTGCAGTGTGGTCCATGTGCAAGCCTTAACCCTGCCCTGTGTGTCCGCTGCAATGCTTATGAAATGTTCCATTCGCTAATCCCTGCCAAAATAAACCTTTTGCACAGCAGCAATTTAACAGCAGTTAACCAATAAAAGGGTGTATGTTTTCTCTGCCCCAGACTATAATCTGCCCCGTGTGGGTTATCCACTCTGAAAGAATGGTGTCGGCCTACCAAAATCTAAAACATTCCACACAAGCAGACACGCGCACACACGCGGCCAAAAACACGCGCGCACACACCAGGGTTTCCGTTAGACGCTAATAGCTGGCTTTTGGCAAAAAAAGCTAAAAAATTGGTGCCGGACGATTGTCCAGGAGAGGAAATAAAAATTCAGCCTATTCATTGATTGAAATACCAGTTGATGTAGCACGAGAACTGCTGCTACAGCTCATCAAACAGCTGTCAGTTGCAGCTGGAGTGAAACGTGCTTTTATAAGCCCAATCACTGTGCAACAATACTAAATGCAATCACGTGTTAAAAACAATGGCCGCGATTACAAATAGTGACTATTTTTATTTCTGGTAATTGAAGTGTGCTTCCCATTCAAGTGCATAGGCAACTAGGCAGGCTTCAGCACACCACACACCACTTTGCAATGAGCTGGAGACAGAATGCATTTTGAAAACATATTCTTAATTGTTTGAAACCTGAATGTTTTCTACATATTATGTGGCATTTCTTACCTTGCTTCAAAGTAGCCTAGCCAAAATCCAACCAAATTATTTTATAAAGACTTTCACACGCCATTGAAACAAGTAGCCTATCTCTCATGTTCTATTGGTTTTCAAATCAAATGTATTTAATTTGCCAGTAGCCAAAAGCACAATCCTAGCCATATTTGTAACCCATGCTAGTTGTTGCATCTTTAGATCTCCCACTCTTTCTACATTTCTCACGGATATTTTCATATCCTTCTCACATGTGCGGTGTACTTTTGACAATGTATTTTCCCGCGAATTGCAATATGGAACGAACATTCGCGCGTAGCCTCTAAAGATTTTTGGATGTTGCCTTGGCCTACTAGTTGTATGAATTTGGGATCTATCGTCCCACAACTGTCCCAGAGTCTGTTTGGAATAGGCTATTTCTTTCTTTCTCGCACAGAATGACAAGCTGACCAATAGAATAAGTACATAGGCTAGTGATTTTGCTGTTCGTTACTCATCTTGTTGGCTGAAGAAAAGTAAATGTGGACAGTTCTTCTAACATCTTCAAATTGCACTTTGGAAATTGATAAGCAGGACGCACGCCGTTGCATCCTTGAGTTGCATGTTCTGTTAAGATGAATTACCATAAACTAAATGTGATTTCTGTCATTCTGAGCACTGTGGCTGGACGTGCTAATCAGGTTACTCACCCAATGCACATGGATTCGGTACATTTCTTAAATGTCCGGTAAATTAAAATGCATATTATGTGTATGGACGAGTTGAATAGCAGTATGCAGCAGTATACACGGAGTGTACAAAACATTAAGAATGGCTCTTTCCATATCATAGACTGACCAGGTAAATCCAGGTGAAAGCTATGATGCCTTATTAATGTAACTTGTTAAATCCACTTCAAATCAGTGGATTTTTAAGCCTTGAAACAATTGAGACATGGATTGTGTATGTGTGCCATTCAGAGGATGAATGGGAAAGACAAAATATTTAAGTGCCTTTGAACGGGGTATGGTAGTAGGTGCCAGGCGCACCAGTTTGAGTGTGTCAAGAAATGTAACACTGCTGGGTTTTTCACGCTCAACAGTTTCCCATTTGTATCAAGAATGGTCCACCACCCAAAGGACATCCAGCCAACTTGACACAACTGTGGGAAGCATTGGAGTCAACATGGGCCAGCATCACTTTGGAAACACTTGACAGGTGTAGAGTCCATGCCCCGACAAATTGAGGCTGTTCTGAGGGCAAAAGGGGTGCAACTCAATATTAGGAAGGTGTTCCTAATGTTTTATACACTCAGTGTATGCCCCAATGGCTGATCATGGTGTGTGTGTCTGTGTAGTGGTATATGTGTGTGTGTGTGTGTGTGTGTGTGTGTGTGTGTGTGTGTGTGTGTGTGTCTGCGTGCATGCAGTGTGAGTGCGTATGTTGGCTTGCGTGCTGTGTGTGTTAGACCCAGGCTGGGGCCAGCTCTCTGAGCTGTAGGAGGTCATGTGAGACTCACTTAGTGGGATCAGCTCCTTTGAAGTAGGCATTAACAGACTCTGTGAAGGCCACAGCGATGGGCAAGGCATCCTGGGACGCCAGGGTCACTGGGCTGGGACCGCGAGATGTCCCTGATAGAGGGAGGGAGGGAATGAAGAGGGGGGTGGAGAAATGGTGTGAGGTAGAGAGAGAGGGAGGTAAAGAGGGACAGGTAGAGAGGAAGAGAGAGAAAGACAAAGCGTGATCGAATGAGTGTACTGTTATTATTACTGAAGTGTACAATTCAATTCAACTTTGACATCAAAAGCATCATACTTATTCATGCAAAAAACAACACCTGAAGAACATAGTTCATTTACCAAATAAGGTCAGTCATTATGGAGGAAAAGAGGAACAATTACATTTCAAAATATCCAAGGCATTACATGCCAAAATAATCATACCTCTCTAGGAATTACATTTTGTTTGAATAAAAGACGAGGTATTATTGAGTCAGGTTACTATTCATCATTTTAATGAATTACTCTTTGGGATTCTTTGAGTAAGAACGTTATAATACTGTAATGAACTTCCTACCTTCAAACTTGTTATTTGTTTTTAAACAGAACACGACTATGCTGAACTCTTTATTATGTTGATCACGCTGACAGACAGACACGTTAAGAAGAGAGACATTTTTCATGAGCAGGCAGACATTGGCGAGCAGTCAGCCAATCCGAGTGGCCGTAGTTAGTATGTCACAAATAGAGGCTTGTCCGGGCTGGTTTACCACACACCCTACCTGCAGGCGTTTCACAGCGCTTCTCAAAGGTGGGCAGCTTCCCGATGAAACCATCATCCTCTTTAAGGGCCCAACAAAAGAAAAAAAAAATAGGAAAGAAACCAAAAAGCCACAGAAAGCAGTGAGGTGAGGTTCATGGTACTGGCAGGTGAGATGGTACAAGGCAATGGGCTCTCAACTAAAACACCTGGGTGTGAATGTGAGCATTTGTGTGAGATTAGAATGGTGAGAAACCCTAAAGAAACACTGTGTAGTAGGCTTCACAGAGTGAAAGTGACAGAACAGTAGAGCAGTGGTTCCCACTGGGCGGCAGGTAACCTAGCGGTTAGAGCGTTGGGCCAGTAACCGAAAGGTTGCTGGTTCAAATACCCGAGCCGTCAAGGTAAAAAATCTGTTGATGTGCCATTGAGCAAGGCACTTAACCCTGTAAAACAACACCATTCACTACACCTATCCAGTGTATGTGACAATAAAACCTTTTTCGGTTACTGTACCACTAACTGAATTTTGCTCTGCCCGGAGTACCCCTGAAGTACCCCATCATGTGCATTTTACCAGTAGGCCTATGGTCTAATTAGTCTTCTCAAGTACCCCCTGTGGATAGGCCCAGTACCCCCAGGGGTTCTAGTACCCCTAGTTGGAAAACACTACAGTAGAGGGAGGAGGAGGAAGAGAGGAGACTCACTTTGGCTGAGGAGAAACAGAGGACAGGGAGAAAGGAGGAACTCTGGTTCCGGAGAGGAGAGGGAGGGACGAAAGATACGCTCAGGCCCTGTGAGGAGGAGAGGAGTGAGGGAAGGAGAGAAGCCCAATAAGGTTTAAAGACAAGAAGTGGGTTTAGGTGAGAGTGGAGGAGAAGAAACAAGAAGAAAATATGGGGAGGAAAGGAAAGAATAAGGAGGAAAGGAAAGGAAATACGAGAGAGGAGGAGAGGAAAGGAAATACGAGAGTGGAGGAGAGGAAAGGAAATACGAGAGAGGAGGAGAGGAAAGGAAATACGAGAGAGGGGGAGAGGAAAGCGAATACGAGAGAGGAGAGGAAAGGGAATACGAGAGAGGAGGAGAAGGAAGGAAATACGAGGAGAGGAAAGGAAATACGAGAGAGGAGGAGAGGAAAGGAAATACGAGAGAGGAGGAGAGGAAAGGGAATACGAGAGAGGAGGAGAGGAAAGGGAATACGAGAGAGGAGGAGAGGAAAGCGAATACGAGAGAGGAGAGGGAAGGGAATACGAGAGAGGAGGAGAGGAAAGCGAATACGAAAGGGAATACGAGAGAGGAGGAGAGGAAAGGGTATACGAGAGAGGAGGAGAGGAAGGGGCGGCAGGTAGCTTAGTGGTTAAGAGCGTTGGGCCAGTAACCGAAAGGTCGCTGGTTCTAATCCCTGAGCAGACTAGGTGAAAAATCTGTCGATGTGCCCTTGAGCAAGGCACTTAACCCTAATTGCTCCTGTAAGTCGCTCTGGATAAGAGCGTCTGCTAAATGACTAAAATGTAAAACATGTAAGGGAAAGAATAAGGAGGAGAGGAAAGGAAATACGAGAGAGGAGGAGAGGAAAATAAATACGAGAGAGGAGGAGAGGAAAGTGAATACGAGAGAGGAGAGGAAAGGAAGAATAATGAGGAGAGGAAAGGAAATACGAGAGAGGAGGAGAGGCAAGGGAATACGAGAGAGGAGGAGAGGAAAGGAAATACGAGAGAGGAGGAGAGGAAAGCGAATACGAGAGGAGGAGAGGAAAGGAAATACGAGAGAGGAGGAAAGGAAATACGAGAGAGGAGGCAAGGGAATACGAGAGAGGAGGCAAGGGAATACGAGAGAGGAGGAGAGGAAAGGGAATACGAGAGAGGAGGAGAGGAAAGGGAATACGAGAGAGGAGGAGAGGAAAGGAAATTTAAGAGGAAGGAGGAGAGGAAATATAAGAGGGAGGAAATGGAATATATAAAAGAGGAGGAGAGGAGAAGAAACAAGCAGAGAATATGGGGAGAAAAGGAAAGAGAATATATAAGGGAGACGGGAGGGAGGAGAGGAAGCAGTAAAGAAATGTGAATTGAGGGAGAGGGGAGGAGGTGAAAGGAGAAGAGGGGGATGGAGAGGAGTAGACTGTAAAGAGGAGATGACAGGAGAAGTAGAGAGGAGTAGACTGTAGAGAGACGAGGTGATGGAGCTTGGTCATATCCTTATTCCTTACCCACGGTGGGTGTGTTGGAGGCACTGAGGGAGGCGGTGGAGGACAGGGAGGAGGAGCTCTCTGCCCGGGCCAGGGGAGCAGCCGGAGGAGGACTGGCGTTGGACAACGTCTTGGGCGGGCTGAACGGCCGCACCTGGTGGGTTAGACAGCACAAACCCAGAAATCAACCAATGGTAATGGATCCCACAAATTAACCCCATACAGGGTACAAAGCAAGAGTAAACAAAAACGCCAAATAAATGTCGTCCATTATCATTAATCAATAGAGAATGGTTCCACCAATTAATACTCTGATTCCTAGGTTATCTTAAGTCTAGTGATGATACTGGAGATTCTCTATCAGATAGTCAGCAGATGCTCTGGTGGAGATTGATACTGGGCAGGTACTCACAATTTCATTGATTCCTGTGAGTTTTCCTGTGGGTAGTTTGGGTCGGGAAGAGGGTCGTGGAGGAGGCACCATGGCACCAGTTTGAGGGGTAGTGGGTCTGGCCAGGGCAGGCACTGCAGGGAAGGGGGGGGGTCAATCAGACAAAAATGAAAGGACTTACAGTAAGAATCCAGGGTATGATGAGGTAACACCATGCTGCACTATGTAATACACTTTAAACTTTTTAGACATCACTGAGTAACTCAAAGTAATGCAAAACCATGCACCAACACAGAAGTCACGACATGCACAAATTCCAAAGCATAAAATGCATACAGAACAAAACTCAGATCACTCACAAAACTTTGTGTTAACAATTCTCTAAGGCAAACAAGCATATGCCCCTCAAAACAAAAACAAAACACACATTAAATAAAAAATACATGAATCAACACAACATATTGTAAATAAGGTCGAAATAAAATAATATTTATAAAAGGTGGAAACTGAAAAAACGGTTTTAAAAAGTAGAACAAAAGAGAAAAATGGCAAAGGCAAAACTTCACACTTCACTCAGTCAAAAAAAAAAGATCTCAGTTTATGCCATGCTAGAGGTTACCGTTGTGTATTTGGCTAGCTGCCACCATCCCCTCTGTCAGTGCTGAAAAGACCTCAGAGACAGAGGAGGCGCTGTCCTCCCCAACCCCACTGCTCAGCGCCATCTTATTATAGGGGTCAGCGGGGTCATCAGAGAAGAAACAGATGGACCGGCAAGACTGAGGCCTGCCGATAGGAGGGTTAGACTGGGTCCGGTCGCGGTTGACCAGACCTGTACCCGGACCGCAGCTCTGCTGGCGTCTGACTGGCACAAAGTCGTCGTTGAAGGCGATCCACTGGCTCTGGGACCAGGAGAAGGCAGACTGGTCCTTTCCCTGAGGCACACTTGTTGGGTCTGGGCCTGTGGGGACTGGGGTTGGATCCTGGGCGTCTATGGGCTCTTCCTGCCGGGTGATGGGGGCGCTCTGGGCCCGTGCTGGGATGGGATTTAGGGCCAGAAAGGGGTCGGCTGGTGAGTTCCATGGAGAGAAGGTGGTGGTGGTAGTGGTGGTGGAAGGTAGAGGGGTGACCTCTCCTTTGGCCTGCTGCAGGCTGTCTGCCAGTGGGGGAGAAGAGAGCTCCCGCTGTAACACCACCTCAGCTGTAGAGGGCGCCAGATAGTCCAGGGCAGGGCAGAGTGATAAACCTATACCACAGAGTAAGGAGGAGGAACCATACCAGCTAACGTTTACAAAGATACTCATGCAAACATCTTTACATATTTGGAATGCCACAGAACAAGTAAAACATTATATGAATTTATATATGAATTGATCAGTTATTCTGTTTATTCTGCATTATACTGAACAAACTAATACTGTAGTCACAATCAAGTGGTACTTTCACTCAGAAGGCTTGGGGATTCCCATCTAGAGATTACTATAATTAAAATAGTTTCCATCTATGGGACAGGCAGGTTTAGTTCTAGTGAACTGTGAACTGCAATCATATGCAATCTCTGTGCAACATTAGGCAATGTGAGGAGGAATGAATACCTGGCATGTTTCAGTCTTAACTGGTAATAAATAGTGTTAGAGGATTACAGCTGGTTGAGAGGATATCAGCTACTCCGACATGGAGTGTTAGGTCCTCACACCATGCAGACACGCAGAGCCACACAGCGCTCTCAGCTTATCAAAGCTTAGCAGGGCTCTCAATCCAACACTAATTCAGTTATCCATCTTCCTCATTGGATTGGTTGAACAAAGTATACACAACTACAACTAACAGCCCCTCTGAAATCCTACAATAAAACAGTGGATTGGAGAAAATTGGAGCAAACAAACATTGGAGAAAAATAAGCAAACACCACAAACAACAACAACAACAACAACAAGCAACTGAATCAAACGTTGGATGCAATGTCAAGGCTTTTTGTAAGTGAGGTTAGATAGTTGGAAACCGATTCAGTACAGCGCAACCGCACAGAAAACACTGGCCTAAATAGGTGCAGCTAGGACAAACACATTTTACCTGCCTCCCCTGGCAGAAAGACAGGGGACTCGTTAATGTGTAGAGGAGATAGAGGAATGGAGAGGAAAAGAGAGTCGATGTCTGGAGGAGAAGGAGGCGGGTTAACACACAGAGATAGAAAAACAACAAAGCATCTAAACCAAACTCAGACCACAAAGATGCGGCAAAAATAACTAAATGCAAAAAAACAAAGTCAAAAGTAAGAAAGCCCTACATAATCAAATAAAAAAACTATAGCCTAATCATCTCTTTCAGGCTTGCCAAATGACTGACTCCAAAGCAAAAAAAATTTGCAGTTCAGTCAGGGCTAGATGAATGTGTTGTGCGTGTATATTAAGGCCTGGTAATGCCTCTATTGTACACAGAGAGTTTAAAACAGGTCTTTAAAGGACTTAAGAGTCATCCCAGTATCCTAACCTGGGCACTTTACGCTGCTCTTTTGGCTTTTAAGACGGAACTTTTGACAATAACGAGATAGTGATTGACAACATACGTGCCAGTGGGCCTTATCGCCAACCCTGTGACCCAAACTTGGTACCAATTACCTGTGGATTACAATTAGCCCATGCAATGGGTCAGCGCTAACGTCACTTTTTCAACACACACACACACAGTCAGTCACACAGACACGCACAGCTTTGAGACTCCACACTACATAAACCTTGCCACTAAAACCAGCTTCTCACATATCTGTACTGGAGTGAGAGGCAGGACAGTGTGAAAGAGAAAAAGAGGGACGTAAAGGAAATGAAAAATAAAGTAAACACACGTGTGGTGGGGGGAGGGGGGTGTGGGGCTGCACTTACATTTGAAGACAGCCAAATGCATGCTAATCAAAACTGTAACAATAATTTCTCATCAAATAAAACAAACAAACAAAGCTTGAAATAGACAGTTAATTGAACAACAAAACTGTAAAATGAAATAAACTGTAAATAAAATAAATGGGCAAAACCTCCCCATATGACAATTTAAGTCAAACTGTTTTTTTTTTTTAAGAAGCAAAACCAAGGTGACATGACCTATTGGAAAGTCATATAAACAATAAACAACAATACACAAACAAAACATTTTCTCTTCCACCCAGGCAGTGACACAGACACACAAGTTCAGTTTAGGTTGTGAGTGAGGACCCAAAACCAGGCCGCAAGTCATTTCTTTGACCCCCCAAAGCTCAGTAAAAAAAAAAAAGAATTGGAGGTAAAAAAAAAAGAATACGATTAAAATCACCAGGAATTCAGCGAAAAATGGGTTGGAGTTAGGAAATCTGTTCCTAAACAGTCCCACAAATTAAAAACAGACATACGTGATAGTGTCTCAATGTAATCAAATACAATCTCCTTTGGTGTCAATGTGTACTGTGAATACAGTAGGAGCTTACTACTGTTGTTGAGCTGTGCAGGGGACTACCTGGCCTGCCTGTGGAGCTATGTGAGGTCATGTCTGTATCAGTAGTAGTTTGAGGTAATAGTAAAAACCAAAGCCGTTTATATAGAGTTCAAATCATCCAGACAGAACCCCATCATGGTTGCCACCGAACTCGCCTAGCCACCCATAGGAATACATTGAAACACTCTGTTAAGCTTGGTGAGCAGACTGACTAGAGGTCTGACTGACTAGAGGTACTTATAGTACTCACCTAGCACCTGAGAGCCTATCGCTGAGTGGGAATGCATTCCTGACAACCCTGAGCATGTGTTGAATACATGGCTATGAATCACTTAACTCTACCAAATATACATAGCGTCAGCCTTAAACTCTATCAAAAAGTTGCATTATCAGACTTAACTCTATCAAATGGATGAAATACTTTTAAACTATAACTTGATATGATGGAAATATGAATATCAAAGGATAATAAAGTGATGTTATTTAAACTGTGTATAATACTACTTAATATATTTTTTATATATTTATTTCTTCATGGTTTACTTGCCAACCCCCACTAATAGTTCACAGTTTGAGACAGTTATGTGAGTTGTTGCATTCCTTTATAGATAATTAATTAATTTGTCCAAGCAGAAAATCAAACATAGCAAAATATACAAATTGTAGTCAAAACGCAGGAGGTCAAATATCATTTCTGACACGCAAAATAAAAACAAGCAATTAAGCAATTCATCTTCCTCAGAGCTTAGATACACACATATAAAAAACAAACTACATTTACTTTAGCTGGGGATATGTTGGTTTTGGCAAGGTTGCTAGGATTTGTTTTTAAGAACGACCCGAGGCAAGAAAAATGAAGGTGAAAAGTCAAAAATGGTTGCAGCCATCAAACATCACACAGAGGAGAAGAGAAGGTCAAATAAAATACTCACTGGATTGGTTCCTTCGCATCTGACCCTGAGAATAGAAACACACATTCATTAACTACAGCTAGGATAAGACACACACACACACACTGAACTTCAGCCCTCATCCTCCACAAAAAGACTCCCTAGCAATCCCAGAACATACTTTTTACTGTACAAAGACAAACTGAACATCAGAAAAAAGTAAATACAGTATGTATATAAAACATGGTTGTATCTGGAATGTGCTTGTCAGTAATTAGATGTCTTATTATAACAGACAGTAGGTGATTTTCAGACATGCCGTAGGTTTTATCTAGGACTTATCTTCAGTAGTGCAGGGTCAATTAACTTCTGCCTGTACACAGTATCTCAAACTACACCTACTTAAGATGACAGCTCAAAGTTCCTCAATGTGTTACTCTTTAAGAATCAACACTTGCGTAATAACTTACTTTCTGAATAACACAATAAAAACAGAGATATGCACAATACAGGCTATATTTATCAGGTGGCGGTACGGTACTCACAATACCAAAAAACTGTCCCGAACATTTAAAATATAATTGATACATGGAAAAGTTGAAAAGCGTATTATTAACTATTCCCTGTGGAGGGGAGGCTTTTTCCACATCAGTTTTAAAGAGACAGTAAATCACAGGATTAAGCTTCTCAGACACATACCAGACATTAAACCTAGGGTGAAAAATGCAGCTGCACAGTACAGACAGGACACAGTATCTAACCCCGCACTACCATCAATCAGGTACGAGAAAGAGAGAGAGAGCGAGAGAGATATTCACTAACAGAGAGACATATCAGTTTCTTCAAGGCGACCAACAGAAAACCTGATGTACTTCTGTGTGACCCAATGGAAACTAAGACCATCAATTCCAATAAAGCCTTTATTCACACACTGAAAAAGACAAGGACAGGGGAAAAGAAGGAGAAGAGGAACAGAAGGGGTTTAGAGGGAGGCATCCAAAGCGTCAAAGTGCCGTGGCCCTGTGAAGCCAGGGTTTAGTCCCACAGGCACTGAGCAGCAAATGGGTTCAATTACGGCTGTAGCCCGCCACACACACACTACAGATCTCCACACACACACAGTCACACATAAACCATTCCGGCTTCCACTGCTGTTTCAATAAAGGAACAAACAGCAGACAGCACAGAAGGGAACTGAGAAGGAGAAAGACAAATAGCAAGAAATTGATGCAACGTTCATCATCGCCTAGATCTTTTAACTCGAGAACATTCAGCACAGAACATTTCTGTCAACATTAAGGTGGGGGGAAAAAAATATACTTCAGATTTGAAAGTGGGAGCAATAAAAGAAAACATGGAGGGAATATTCCAGTATTTAGGTAAAAGTCAAAATAGAAAAAAAGACAAACAGTAGGTTGCTGTTGTTTGTCGTTGGACTGAGAAAATACTTGAAATGTTAAGTCCTGCTGTCGAGCAAAAACTCATTTGTAATGAACCAAGTCCAATCTTCAGGCCTTAAAAAAGCCAGAGAATGTTTTTCCTCAAGAACCTTCTTAATGCTTCAAAAATAACAAAGAAATTCTCCATAAACGTAGGAATTCTCGTCAAAGTTGATTCATTCCGTTTAAAACAAACAGTTAGCTGAATCATGCTCATTTAAAACATATCTGGAAAAACATTTCTACACACTTTGTCAAATGAATGGGAGACTAACCCCCATAAAGAATCACATACAAGTAATGTCCAAATCAAGCAACAAAATGACCCTAATAAAACAAGAGAGAGCAAAATACCAATAGAGAGAGATATAAAGTGTGTGTGTGTGTGTGAACACTCAGCGTGCTGATTCGGAAGGAGGTCGTGTGAGCTCCCCCATTTCTGCTAGAGGAGTCCTACCGCTCTCTAAACGACTGTCACGGAATCTCTTTCTTTATCATTTTCTCATTCACCCTCTCTCACCCTCTCTCCCAAGGGTCGTTTAGAGAGCGGTAGGACTCCTCTAGCAGAAATGGGGGAGCTCACACGACCTCCTTCCGAATCAGCACACTGACTGTTCACACACACACTAGTGTTTTAAAGTTTAATGGCAGTCGCTATTTCCACCCTGAGCAGGCAGACAGAGAGAGCGGCTCAGAGATTTAGAGATGATATGGCCAGTCAGTCAGTCAGTCAAAGTTGAATGAGAGGTCAACTCCAGGCATAAAGGTCAGGCCCTGCCTGCGGGAAGCTCTGACAGTCTGTGCATGCCATCCCATCCCATTACGTGACGGCAGGGAGAAGTGGTGTGTGACTACAGATTCTACTGCAACGCCATGCAACTAACTGTAAAGCAGTGGTACCACAGCTTTTAAAAAGACTGTTCCAGAGACAAGGCCATTCCACCTGTCCCAACAGTGGTGTTAAAGTAAAGCAAGAGAGAAAACAAGTGATCAAAAGTGAAAACAATTTGTGATACTTTCTTACCCTACCGGTCAAACACAGGAAAAACTAAAATGATTAAATTATTATTATTCATTTTACCTTTATTTAACTAGGCAAGTCAGTTAAGAACAAATTCTTATTTACAATGACGGCCTACACCGGCCAAACCCGGACGACGCTGGGCCAATTGTGCGCCGCCCTATGGGACTCCCAATCACGGCCGGTTGTGATACAGCCTGGAATCGAACCAGGGTCTGTAGTGACGCCTCAAGCACTGAGATGCAGTGCCTTAGACCGCTGCGCCACTCGGGAGCCCAGACAGTAGGCGATTATGACTCATGCATGGAGATTTCAATCTTTAAAGAAAAACTCACAACTGGACTTTTTGAATGAGCTCACTCACTCCTACTGTCCACAGTGACTCATCTTAGAGAGTTGAGACAATGGTCCAAACAGGCAAAATAACAGAATAAAGCAAAAAAGTATTTCAAATATGTATGATACTGTCTAATGTTTCTGGCAGAAGGCTTTATGACTAAGTACCCATTCCCAGCTCTTACAGGGGAAATACAATGTACTGTTGCCCTCTAGTGTTAGAGAGATGGGACAGACAGACAGACAGACAGGGGGAAATGCCCCTCAGCAAACAGAGAGACAGTAGAGTAGGTTAGTGAATGGGTGTAGCTGATGTTTACAGAGGAAACATCTTATGGAGTTAGGTGGGATTTAGAGACAGAATACATCAGAATGTTAAAATCTCTTTCTACATGCTTAGAGAATTATTTCAGTGGTAACGGTAGTGCTGTATGTGCAACTTTCTATCTTAACGTTGTAGGACAGAGGATTTGAACCTTATCCAAGTGTGTATCCAAGTATCCAATGTGTATCCAAGAAACACGTGTTGAGGACTCCTTCAACAGGGTGGGAGGTGAGGAATTATTGATTGATATATTGATCAGAAAGTTTGTGTGTTGTTGAACAGTGTTTCCTCCGACACATTGGTGCGGCTGGCTTCCGGGTTAAGCTGGCGGGTGTTAAGGAGCGCGGTTAGGCGGGTTATGTTTCGGAGGACGCATGACTCCACCTTCGCCTCTCCCAAGCCCATTGGGGAGTTGCAGCGATGAGACAAGATCGATAAATAAATAGAATGTTTGTGTGCCTGTCTACTCTACAATATGTGTGTGGAATCTCTGGCAATCTCTGACAGAATTGTTGTGCAACAGGTTTCTATCAAATGTTGTACTGAGTTGACGTACAGAGGTTGGTGGTGACAGGCTGATGTTTCCAATGGAGGCCTTGAGTTGGTCGATGGTAGCTCGGCTTTGTTGCGTCCTGTTGTTGGGCGCCACCGGTTTGATTTCCACGCGGAACTTCCTGGGTTCATCCTCATCCTCCGAGTCACTCGATGAATAGAATGAGTTCTCTTTGGCATGTGGAACACACGGGTTAAGGAAGCGGAACGGATCATAACACCACGCCAGGTTAGTGGCTATACAGTATGGCAATATGGTAACAAGGCCAACAGAGGACGTCACAATGACAGAAAAATAATTGAATAAATCCTAGCAGATTAAGGAATGATAAGAAGAATGTTGAAGGTTTTTAACAGTGTAAAAG